>NW_026057579.1:22862076-22938834 GCF_023721935.1 Panthera uncia | reverse complement strand
CAGATCAATGAAACCAAGAGTTGGTTTTTCTGAAAAAATAAACAAAACTGATAAACCTCTAGCCAGGCTTCTCAAAAAGAAAAGGGAGATGATCCAAATAGATAAAATCATGAATGAAAATGGAATTATTACAATGAATCCCTCAGAAATACAAGCAATTATCAGGGAATACTATGAAAAATTATATTCCAACAAACTGGACAACCTGGAAGAAATGGACAAATTCCTAAGCACCCACACACTTCCAAAACTCAAACAGGAAGAAATAGAAAATTTGAACAGACCCATAACCAGCGAAGAAATTGAATCAGTTATCAAAAATCTCCCAACAAATAAGAGTCCAAGACCAGATGGCTTCCCTGGGGAATTCTACCAGACATTTAAAGCAGAGATAATACTTATCCTTCTCAAGCTGTTCCAAAAAACAGAAAGGGAAGGAAAACTTCCAGACTCATTCTATGAAGGCAGCATTACTTTGATTTCCAAACCAGACAGAGACCCAGCAAAATGAGAACTACAGGCCAATATCCCTGATGAATATGGATGCAAAAATTCTCAACAAGATACTAGCAAATCGAATTCAACAGCATATAAAAAGAATTATTCACCATGATCAAGTGGGATTCATTCCTGGGATGCAGGGCTGGTTCAACATTCGCAAATCAATCAATGTGATACATCACATTAATAAAAGAAAAGATAAGAACCATAGGATCCTGTCAATCAATGCAGAAAAAGCATTTGACAAACTTCAGCATCCTTTCTTAATAAAAACTCTCAAGAAAGTCAGGATAGTAGGAACATACTTAAGCATAATAAAAACCATTTATGAAAAGCCCACAGCTAATATCATCATCAATGGGGAAAAACTGAGAGCTTTCTCCCTGAGATCAGGAACATGACAGGGATGTTCACTCTTATCGCTGTTGTTTAACATAGTGTTGGAAGTGCTAGCATCAGTAATCAGGTAACAAAAGGAAATTAAAGGCATCAGAATTGGCAAAGATGAAGTCACGCTTTGACTTTTCACAGATGACATGATATTATACATGGAAAACCCAACAGACTCCACCAAAAGTCTGCAAGAACTGATACATGAATTCAGCAAAGTTGCAGGATACAAAATCAATGTACAGAAATCAGTTGCATTCTTATACACTAATAATGAAGTAACAGAAAGACAAATAAAGAAACTAATCCCATTCACAATTGCACCAAGAATCATAAAACATCTAGGAACAAACCTAACCAAAGATGTAAAAGATCTGTATGCTGAAAACTATAGAAAGCTTATGAAGAAAATTGAAGAAGATACAAAGAAATGGAAAAACATTCTGCGCTCATGGGTTGGAAGAATAAATATTGTTAAAATGTCAAGACTACCCAAAGCTATCTACACATTCAATGCAATCCCAATCAAAATTGCACCAGCACTCTTCTCGAAGCTAGAACAAGCAATCCTAAAATTCATATGGAACCACAAAAGACCCCGAGTAGCCAAAGTAATATTGAAGGAGAAGACCAAAGCAGGAGGCACCACAATCCCAGACTTTAGCCTCTACTACAAAGCTGTAACCATCAAGACAGCATGGTATTGGCACAAAAACAGACACATAGACCAATGGAATAGAAATAGAAACCCCAGAACAAAAGTACAGCCAACTAATCTTTGACAAAACAGGAAAGAATATCCAATGGAAAAAAGACAGTCTCTTTAACAAATGGTGCTGGGAGAACTGGACAGCAACATGCAGAAGAATGAAACTAGAACACTTTCTTACACTATTCACAAAAATAAACTCAAAATGGATAAAGGACCTGAATGTGAGACAGGAAACCATCAAAACCCTAGAGGAGAAAACAGGAAAAAAAAAAAAAAAACCTCTCTGACCTCAGCCACAGCAATTTCTTACCTGACACATCTCCAAGGCAAGGAAATTAAAAGCAAAAATGTATTATTGGGACCTCATGAAGATAAAAACTTCACTGCAAAGGAAACAATGAACAAAACTAAAAGGAAACCGACGGAATGGGAAAAGATATTTGCAGATGACATATCAGACAAAGGGTTAGTATCCAAAATCTGTAAAGAACTCACCAAACTCCACACCCAAAAAACAAATAATCCAGTGAAGAAATGGGCAGAAGACAGGAATAGACACTTCTCTAAAGAAGACATCCAGATGGTCAACAGGCACATGAAAAGATGCTCAATGTCACTCCTCATCAGGAAAATACACATCAAAACCACACTGAAATATCACCTCATGCCAGTCAGAGTGGCTAAAATGAAATCAGGAGACTATAGATACTGGAAAGGACGTGGAGAAATGGGAACCCTCTTGCACTGTTGGTGGGAATGCAAACTGGTGCAGCCACTCTGAAAATCAGTGTGGAGGTTTCTCAAAAAATTAAAAATAGATCTACCTTATGACCCAGCAATAGCACTGCTAGGAATTTACCCAAGGGATACAGGAGTGCTGATGCATAGGGGCACTTGTACCTCAATGTTTATAGCAGCACTTTCAACAATAGCCAAATTATGGAAAGAGCCTAAATGTCCATCAACTGATGAATGGATAAAGAAATTGTGGTTTATATATCCAATGGAATACTACTCGGCAATGAGAACGAATGAAATATGGCCTTTTGTAGCAACATGGATGGAACTGGAGAGTGTTATGCTAAGTGAAATAAGTCACACAGAGAAAGACAGATACCATATGGTTTCACTCTTATGTGGATGCTGAGAAACTTAACAGAAGACCATGGGGAAGGGGAAGGGAAAAAAAAAAGTTAGAGAGGGAGGGAGCCAAACCATAAGAGACTCTTAAAAACTGAGAATAACCTGAGGGTTGATGGGGGGTGGCAGGGAGCGGAAAGTGGGTGATGGGCATTGAGAAGGGCACCTGTCGTGAGGAGCACTGGGTGTTGTATGGAAACCAATTTGACAATAAATTTCATATTGTAAATTAATTAATTAATTAATTATTTGACTCCGCTTACTTTTCTCCAGTGTAACAGCGAACTACCCTAATTCAATCCATCTCTTTTGTGCAAACTATTGCAGTAAATTCATAGCTGGTCTTCACTCCTGTCTTGCTACTTAAAAACATAATCTCAATGCCACACTAAGAGTTCCATTTGTAAAGCATGTATCCAACAGACTTCAAAGGGTGAGCCTTTTAGGATCTGGCCCTGCTTACCTCTGAAACCACGTTTCTCTGTATTATCCTCTCGCTCACTGTACTGCTGGCAGATGAAGTTTCACACAGTTCCACTCTGTTGCCTTTAGTGATTTTGCACCATTTGTCTATTTCCTAGGCTGGCTCCTGTTACTCATCCTCAATATATCAGCCTCCAGGAATCTTTCTGACACTCCAGACTGTGTTGAATGCCCCTCTTTTGTGCTTTCATATATCTCTCAGAGTTTTCCCTTTGTCTCTTTCCCACTAAAGTGTGAGTTTTCCTAGGGTAGGAGTATCCAGTGGGTAACTGCAGTTAAAGTCATAAAATTTAGAAAAGATGGATCTAAAACTCTATAGTTATAAGCTATCAACATATTTATATGTGTTGGCCCATGGGTGTGGAATCAATCACCCAGTGCAGCATAGAATGGAGAGAGGACTCTGGACAAGACCCTGGGCAACACAACCAGGATTCTTTGTATGTGACCAACACCATGAAAAACCAGGAGGAGAAATTTTCAGGCACACATAAGATTTCAGGGCAACAAGAAAGCCACAGAGGAAAATGAAGAGGGGGTATAGTGGAAAGGGATTTTAACATGCTGAAATGAGTTCACTTTTGTAGAGCTACAGCTAATCCATGAAGAGTGTTATCTGCCTGCAGTTGACAAGGATGACAACACATGAGAAGCAAAATCAAAGATACTGATGTTTAGTGTGGTATTTAGGCTACACAAATACAGAAGCATCTTATTAGGATGAATTTGTCTGGGGAAGGAAGAAACAAAACAAAATTGTCCATAACGACAAAGGAAGTAACGTGTAATTAATACGATTTACAAAACATGCAAAGGATGAATTTGGTCCTTGAACAAATCCTTTATATCACATAAAATTAGACAGAAAAATCACAGTGTGTAAAGCATGACTGCTAAAGGACCTTTTGTTCTGAGCTCCACCCCACACCAAAGCCTTGAGATTCCTTGATTCATTAATACCATTGGGTTTATTTTTATACAGGTTAAATCACCTGTTGTTACAATGTGGTTCTGGGTCATTACAGAGTGAATTTTAATAAGTTAAACCTGCTGTCCTTTTCAAAAACAACACATGGGTCAACAACTATGATTAAGTTGTCTATATTAATAAGTGGTTATCTCTAGAATAATTATAGTTTCCTCTAAGTGATTTGTATAAATGGGAAATAACTTTAAATAGTTCCATGTTATTTATAGCCTCACCTTTGATATGTCCTGTGTGATCAAATATCTGTGTATGGATACCCAAGCATTCTAACTTCAATGTTTAATTCAATACCCTGAATTACGTTTTTCCAACAAGGAAGGAGAATAGTATAGTGGTTAATGACACACCCCATGGAGTAAACTGCTTGGGTTGGAATCCCAGCTCTGTAACTAGTTCTTTGACGGTGAGCATGTTGTTAATCTTTCCGTGACTCAGTTGCTCATTTGTAACCTGGAAATCATAATAGTGCTTATCCATTAGAGTTAGTTTAAATATTAAATAAGTAAATATATTTATGAAGTGTTATACAAGGAAAATATTTTGTAAAGTTCTTAGAATAGAGTCTAGTATAAGACACTTAATTTAATTCTTACAATTTTGATCATTTTAATCCTCTCTTTTATATTGAACAACATCACTTGCTTGTTGTCTTGTAGTTTTTATTTCCTTGATAACGAGAAGTAGATCTGAGGAGTTCCAAAATGGTGAGGTATACCTCACCTCCTCCTACAGACACATCTCCATGTAGAAAAATTCATGTAGAACTGAGGGCTGGTTGAACATTCTGGACAAGAGAGGATAGAGGTACCACATAGAGAACCACAGGAGACATGGTAGACAGGAACCCCATCCCCCACGTTTGAAGAGTTAGGGGAAAAACAAGAAGGTATTAGTTAGTGAAGAGAAAGGTAAAACATAAAATACAAAAATAAAAAGGGTTAGAAACTATAACATTATATACAATTTATATTATGTAACAATACTATAGTAGTACTTAATATAATTTTCTTCAATATCAGGTAAAAAATAGCTTTGCAACTTGGTATTTTCTATTCCAAACTCTGAAATTCTATATGGATAGAGACAAATTATCTTTTTTACTGATGACTTGAAAGGTATGCAAAAAACAAAAAGAAATGGGAAAAGCCACTTTTCTAAGCTCTGAGGAAAAGTGTTCAGTTGAAATGTGATAGGGAGATCTTCAGTGTAGCCTGAGTCATACCCTTTGGGTCTTTGTAAAATATCATGTTTTCAAGAATTTGGCCATCTAGAAGGTAGTGATAAGGCTGGATGTGACTCACATTGTCTCTTTGGTAGAGCTTCTAATGAGGCGCACATCACGTCTTTTTTGAATGTATTTGAGTGCCTATAAATTACCAGAAAGCTGCCTGATGCTGGAAATACAAAAATGAACAACATGTGGGTGTTTTTCACCTCATTTTTTCTTCCCAATTACTGGGGGAAATCTCTCGGAGCTAGTTACAGAGCTGGGATGTGTGAAAATATAATTCCAGAATATAATTCCCAGTACCATGGGAAAGGACTGGTTATGGGGGCAAGATCTGTACAAAATGCTTTCAAAACACACGAACTTAATGATTAAATTTATTGCAGGGGGGTAATGAGGATAGAGCAGCGTATTAGAACAAGACTTTACTGATACTTTATTGGTCTTTGAAATGAGAACCATTTCTTCAAACTGAGTAGAATTATATTTTAAAATAACTCAGTAGCATCAAAACCCATTAGACCATATAAGGGACTGAGGATGAGGTCTGGAGTCCATGGAGTTCAGGCTAAATGTACCTAGGGCCCTAGCTGTAAATGTGCAGAGTTCATGGGACTGAGAGGGTATACTTTGTCCTGAGATCACTGAGGACACAGATACAATCAAGAATCAGAATCACATGATAAATTTTAGAAATGTAAATTTTAGAAAAGCTACATGAGAGGAAACAACCAGAAAGCTCTGTGAGAAGGAAAGAACCTAAGCCAGAGTAGGGTCCATGGGAATAGATAAAGGGTAACTGACTGGATAAATGTGCCAGTGGTAAAATTCAAGAGGACTCTGTGGCCAATTAAATGGAAAAAACAGAATAGAAGGAAGAGACTAGGATAACCCCATGATACCTAATGGAATTATTGGATTATGTCTTTAGAGATAAAAGCAGCAGTTTTGTCAGGAAAGATGAGGATTTCAGTTTTGCATGTGAAAGGTCTAAGGGACATCGCAGGGCAGATGCTTATGGGTTGTGGAAATAAGGTTCCGGAACACAGTGAAAATTCCATGCCAAGACAGAGATTCAGAACCTAGTCATCACATTCTAGAGATGTCAAGTAGGAAGGTGAAAAGAAGCCAATGGACTTAATATTTAAGATATTAGTTTTACTGGGTTGATTGGTAGTAGAGAGTGCATATAAATTGAAACTTAAAAAATGAAGGGGTTTAGGGGCACCTTGGTTGTTCAGTCAGTTAAGCGTCCGACTTTGGCTTGGCTCCTGATCTTGCAGTTTGTGAGTTTGAGCCCTGCATTGGGCTCTGGGCTGACAGCTCGGAGACTGGAACCTGCCTTGAACTCTGTGTCTCCCTGTCTCTGCTCCTCCCTGCTCACACTCTGTCTCTGTCTCTCAAAAATAAAATAAAAAATAAACATTAAAAACTTTTTTTTTTTTAATGAAGAGGTTTAAATTCAGGATTTGGGTAATAAAAGAAAAAGGTTTTTTGTTGCTTTTTAGAAGAGAGAAATTCTTATAGTGAAAGTATACTGTAAATTCTAAACATACAACATAAATATAATGAACTGTGAAGAGAACACTCAGGATTTGGGCAACCTTACTGGAGCCCACTCACCCTCTGCACAAAGTCACTGGCAAAGACCCCAGAAAACAAGCCTTTTAATTAACTTCATGTAGGTCTTTTAGGGCAATGAACAGGTATAGAAAAATAAGCAGGGCTTTAATTTTCCAGATTCACCTCCATTTTTTTTTTTCCAATGTTTTTTATTTATTTTTGGGACAGAGAGAGACAGAGCATGAACGGGGGAGGGGCAGAGAGAGAGAGGGAGACACAGAATCGGAAACAGGCCCCAGGCTCCGAGCCATCAGCCCGGAGCCTGACACGGGGCTCAAACTCACGGACCGCGAGATAGTGACCTGGCTGAAGTCGGACGCTTAACCGACTGCACCACCCAGGCGCCCCAGATTCACCTCCATTTTTAACACCTCTATAAATGTTTCTCAAGAGTCAGAGTACACACTCCTGGCCTTTATAACCCCCAACATGGTTCTCCACTGGTTAAAAGTCCTGTGGAAGGTCTCTAGCTTCTTTTGTTCCCTCATAGGCTCATACTTAATGAGGACTGTATTTCTTGTTTAAATTCTAAAGTTTGTTTCTTCCTGAAAACAAAGGGAACAGAAAACAAGCAATACTAAGTGCTGACAAGTCCCTGGAGGCATGCAGTTCTCTTGTTCTTTAAAAGCTCTCAGTAGCCTTTGTGGAATTACCAAGGTTCATTCCAGAGACAAATAAAAAACATAGTTCTGTAGTGACAATTCCATTCACCTTTAAAGAAAAAAAAAATCAAGAAAACAAGAATAACTTAAAAGTCTAAATGTTTGGTTTCAGGCTATATTTTACTTTTCGTTCCCCTCCAATCAATCTTGAAAACCTATTTTAACTTTTAAAATATAAGACTACAAGATATCAAAGGAAGAAACCCTCACCTGAAAAAAACAGAGTGTAACTATTGAAAAACCAGCTTTAGAACGATAGGATTTTTGTGCCTATGATTTATCCTAAGGAAAAAAAAAAAAACCCAATCCCATTGAAAACACTTGTTTGTATTATAGGTCCATCTCAGTTTGGATCCCATACAAACTGATAAAATGGCTTCTGTTTCTTTTGTCTTTTTTTTAAATAATGTTTATTTATATATTGAGAGAGAGAGAGGGAGAGTGAGCGAGCATGAGAGTGGGGCAGGGACAGAGAGAAAAGGAGAGAGAATCCCAAGCAGGGTCCACTTTGTCAGAATAGAGCCCAATGTGGATCTCCATCTCCCTAACCATGAGATCATGACCTGAGCGGAAATCATGAGTTGGCTACTTAACTGACTGAGCCACCCAGGTGCCCCCAAAATGGTCTCCTTTTCATATTAAGAAAGAAGAGGAACTGATTTTATGCTATTTTGAAATAAATATATATTCCTGGGGCACCTGGGTGGTTCAGTCAGTTAAGCATCCAACTCTTGATTTTGGCTCAGGTCATGATCTCATGGCACTGGGATCAAGCCCCACATCAGGCTCCATGCTGAGCATGGAGCCTACTTAAGATTATCTCCTTCCCTCCCTCCCTCTCTCTCTCCTCTCTCTCCTTCTGCCCCTCCCTCTTGCTTGCAGTCTCTCACTCTCTCTCTCTCTCTCTCTCTCTCTCTCTCTCTCACACACACACACACACACACACACACACACACACACACACACATTCCTAACTAAAGCTAACATAGGCATTTTGTCTCTAAGCGGAGAGGAAATGCCGATACTTCCTTTTGGGTTCCCAGATACTATTTCTATTCTTCACACCCATCCATTCCAGACAAACCAAATCACCAGTTCTGTGTACATATAAAACTATACTCAGCATGAAGTATGCACATGGTCCATCTTGTTATGCTGTATTTTCTCTCATTTTTTGGTCTGTATGGCTGACACACTGAACATGTGTGTAAAATATAACATGTTGATCCATAATTCCTCAACTATTTATTCTCCCAGAGGAACTTCAGAAATTAACTGTCAGGCAACAACAACAATAAAAATAGGAAAATAATTGTCCAGTATTGGCCACTGAAGCTCTTTTGGTTGACTCCTATGTCCCTTTTATGTACTCCTATCATTGTGTTGTTTTCTAGCACTAGAAGATACTAGGGATACAGGTAAATAGAAAGATAGGTAAGCATATATAGATAGATGACAAATCTATATCTCCATGTATCTCTCTATATATGCCTATGCCTCTATCTATCATCTATCTATCTATCTATCTATCTATCATCTATCTATCTATCATCTATCATCTATCTAGTCTAAGTTCTAGAATCAGCCATTTCTTCAAGAAACCCTAGTTCCTTTTATTAGAGAATAGTACTAGAAACCAATATCTAGATCCTTGGTGTGCTAATGGCTGCTGTGGTGCCGCTGCCTCTAGGTACGCTGAGCAGAGACAACAAAACTTATATATGTATAAAGTAAGCTTTGTATATACACAAAAACAAACAATCTTATGTGTAACCATCTATTTTAAACATGAGTTCATACTGGTGTCTTCAGCTCTAATCCATTAGCACATGGACTATTCTAGCTTTTATCCTTTGATTATTTATAGCCTCCAATTCCAACAGTGACAGACCTGTCTCCAAACTTCCCCATTTATTTATTTAATGGCTCAGATTCTGTATACAAGTACAGCAGTATTGGAATGGTTAACACGTACCCCTATGAGAAATGAATATAAACTACAATGCAGTGCTTATTTGAAGTTCCCTTGCCTTTAGTCTTATCAACTAATTTCTGAATTACTTAGGTCAGTACTTACTTCCTCTATGCTCTCCAATAAGGTTCTTTCATAAATTTGTAATGCAGGTAGATAGTTTTGTCACATTCAGCATTCTGCCTTAGGATCCTCTGACTACATAAATATATTTTCTTTTCAATTTGCATGCATTGTTTCACTCTCTCTGCTGCAAATTTCTATGGGCTGTGAAATACATAGTGACATGTATCCAACATTATAGCATCATTCAAACTAATATCACTGCCCTAAAATAATCCCCTGTGTTTCATCAGTTTAACATTCTCCCCCAACCCTTAAAGCCCTAAAATCACTGACTTTTACCTGCATTATAGATTTGCCATTTCCAGAATGTTATATAAATGGAACCATACAAAATAGAGCCTTTTAATACTGGCTACTTCACTGAACAGTATGTGTTTTAGATTTATCCATGTCTTTTCATGGCCTAATAGTTCTTTTTTTTTTAATCATAGGGTAATATTTCATTGAGTGGATATACCTTAGTTGGTTTATCTATTTACTTAGTGAAGATACCGTGATTGCTTCCAGCTTTGGGCAATCATGAATAAACTACAATAAACACTTTCGAACAGGTTTGTGTGGACCTAAGTGTTCAACTCATGTAGGTAAATGCCTAATATGAGGACTGATGAATCATATGAGGAACCTGTGTTTGCCTTTTTAAAAAACTGCCAAAGTATTTTCAAAAAAGACTTTATTTGTATTACCACCAGCATTCATGAATGTTCCTCTTGTTCTGCATCCTTGCCAACAATTGATACTGTATTTTCTTCCTTTAGTTATTATAATAGTTATGGAGTTGGATCTCATATTTCAATTTCAATTCCATAATGGGCAATTATATTGAATATGAGACCTTTGTCAGACAGGTGCTTTCAAAATATTTTCTCACAGTTTGTGGACTGTCTTCCATTCTCTTAACAATATCTTCTGAGACCAAAAGTTGTTTTTAATTTGAATAAAGTAAAATTTATCAATTATTTTAAAGAATCATGCTTTTGGTGTTATACCTAAAAATTAACTTTCAAAGCACAAATTTCCAGGTAAACTTTTTTCCAGGTGAAAACAGTAAATACTGGATATGCTTATCAATGGGGACCATAAAGAAAGCTAAGCATAAATCTATTATAGCAAATATTTGGCTATGGGTTAATCAAAATTGTTATAGCTTGCTTCACAGTAATGCTTACCCTAAACATAAATATTTGTTAATTGGTCTCCATATCTATGACAAATATATATCTTGAATATTAGTGTTTTTTTCCTTTAACTTAGCATATTACAAGGACTGGTATGAAGGTACATAGATTTTTTTTCTAATACTTTTCTCATGTTTTCCTCATTGCTATTGGCCCAAGACTTTTCTTGGCTTTCATTTTTTGTTTTTTTCTTTTTAATTCTTTTTAACATTTATTTATTATTGAGAGACTGAGAGACACAGAGCGTGAGCAGGGGAGGGGCAGAGAGAGGGGGAAACACAGAATCCAAAGCAGGCTCCAGGCTCTGAGCTGTCAGCACAGAGCCCGATGCGGGGCTCAAACTCATGAACTGCAAGATCATGACCTGAGCCGAAGTCAGTCTCCTAACCAACTGAGCCACACAGGCACCCCTCTTGGCTTTAGTTTTAAGAAGATTGTGGGAAAGTTTAGCTCACAGTTCACAGGTATTAAAGTGGACTCCTATGGGCTCTGCTCCAATAATTCTGCCTAAGTCTTAGAGTTTTTTGCTTATAGGGATTCTGAGACCATAGTTAATTCTTTGGTTATTTCTTGAATTATACATAGTATAAGTCTACTGACTTCCAGATCAGCTATAATTTGATTGTATGCTGGAGAATTTTCTGCGACTTCTGAAAATAGTTCTGCAGTACATTTTATCTGGTAGTTTCATTTGCAAATAGTTCTCTACCTATTAAATGTGCAGTTTTTTTTTTAATCAAACAGAAGCAAAACTGTTCTCCTGTAACAGCCCTAAAGTAAGTTTCACATCGAAACATGGAAAAGTAGTTAGTACTTAAAATTCATCCTACTTGAGTAAATTAGTAATTGAAGGGATATAACATTCTATGTTAGTGGATTTAATGGTAGATACTGTGACATACATGTAAAATATGAAAGCTATATAGCTGGAACCTCATCAAATCTACTCACTTTTTCTCTATAGAAAACTCTTTTATAATTTTGAATAGAATAATAAAAAAACACACTTAGGGGCAAAACTAAAGTTACATGAAAGAGAGGTGTCTGGGTGGCTCAGTCAGTTAAGTGTCCAACTTCGGCTCAGGTCATGATCTCGCTGTTTGTGAGTTTGAGCCCTGTGTTGGGCTCTGTGCTGACAGCTTGGAGCCTGGAGCCTGTTTCGGATTCTGTGCCTCCCTCTCTGTCTGCTCCTTCACCACTCACACACTCTCTCTCTCTCTCTTTCTCTCTCTCTCATAAATAAATAAATAAATAAATATTAAGAAAAAAAGAAAGTTACATGAAAGAAAGAAAGAATAAACACATCCACTGCAAGAGTATTAACCCACGTAGTGCACCTCCAAATCAATAGGTCTTATTACATTTCATAAACATTTATATGTATAAAGCCTTACAACAAAATAAATTCATAAATTAAAATTTTATATTTCTCTTTGAATAAATTGAATTAAATTTGTTCTAGAAAATTGACAGTCTTACTTATCTTTCAAACTAAATGATACACTAGTCACAAGTAATCTGAAAATGAAACTAAAAAGATAATTATATTAATAATGCCATTAAATTAAATATTTAGAAATAAACTAAATAATGGAAGCATAAGATTCGTATGCTGAAAACTATGAAACATTGCTGAGATAAGTTAGCAATGATTTAAATAAACGGACTTCCCATATTCATGACTCTTAAAATTTAAATATCACCATAAAAATAGCAATTTTCTCCATTGATGTATATATTTCATGAAATTCTCATGTAAAGCTTCACAGGATTTTCTGCAGTAATTGACAATCTGATCTTAATCTTTATACAGAAATGCAAAGGACCCAGAGTAGTTAAAACAGATCTTGAAAGAGAAGAAAAATGTTGGAAGACTTAGGTTACTTAATTACAAAGCATACTGTAAAACCATAGTATTCAAGATAGTATAATATTGGCAAAAGGATGGGCATATAAATTAATGGAGCTGAGTTGATAGTCCACAAGTAAACTCTTATATTTATCTTTGACAAATTTTTAACGAATGTGCCAAGACACCTCAACGAGAAAGACTGAGCATCATTCAACAAATTGACAATTGAATATTCACAGGCAAATACACACACACACACACACACACACACACACACACACACACAATGTAACCCCTTGTCTCACACCATATACAAATGTTAACTCAAAGTAAATCATAGACTAAATGTAAGAACACTATAAAAGAAAACACAGGAGAAAATTTCTTGACCTTGAAATAGGCAAAGAACTTTTTAGATACCAAAAGCATGAATCATAAAATAAAAATGGTAAGTTGGACTTCATTAAAAGATCAACAAATTGTGCTTAAAATTAAGCCATTAAAAATAAAAATCTAATAGACTGGGAGAAAATATTTACAAATATTATGTCTGATAAAGACTGGTATCCAGAATATACAAAGAATACTTATAATTTTGGGTACCTGGGGAGCTCAGTCAGTGTCTGACTGAGTATCTGACTCCTGATTTTGGCACAGATCACAGTCTAATGGTTCATGAGATCGAGCCCCACGTCGAGCTCAGTGCTGACAGCAAGGAGCCTGCTTGGGGTTCTCTCTCTCTGTCTGTCTTCTCTCAATCTTAAATAATAAAACAAACTAAAAAAAAAAAAGAATACTTACAACCCAAAAATAAGAAGTTAACTATCCAATTAAAATTTAGTAAAACATTTGACTAGGTATTTCACAAAATAAGATATAACTGGGGTACCTGGGTGGCTTCATTGGTTAAGCATCTGACTCTTGATTTGGCTCAGGTCATGATCTCACAGTTCCTGAGATGAAGCCCCAAGATGGGCTCGGTGCTGACAGTGCAGAACCTGCTTGGGATTTTCTGTCTCCCTCTCTTTGCCCCTCCCTTGCTTGTTTGTTCTCTCTCTCTCTCCCTCTCTCTGTCTCTCTTAAAATAAACATTTAAAAATATTAACAAAAAGTAAGACATATAACTGGCTAATAAGTATATGAAAGGGTGCTTATATTGTTAGTCATTAGACATGTAATGTAAAACCACAATGCGATACGTCCACTGGCTATAGTAAGAATACATATGATACCAAGAATTGGTGAGGATATGGATAAACTACAACCACTATCATTTTGACCCCAATCTTTCAGTTTCTTACAAAGTTACACATAAGCACTCATTAAAAAATAAACAGCAATTTCATTACAAAGAATCTAACAGAGGAATGAAAACATATGTCCACATGAAGACTTGGATATGAATGCTTGTAGCAGCATTGTTATTATAGCCAAAATTGAAAAATATCCATCAACTTGTGAGTGGATTAAAAAAAATGTGGCATGTCCATACCATGGAATAATATTCGTCAATAAAAAGAATGAAACACTGATACGAGTTACAAAAAGGAATGAGATACCAATACAATATGGAACCACTTGAGAAACATAATGCTAAGTAAAATAGATGTCTTCCTCTCTTTTCTTGCTCTCTCATACACATATGTGCACACACACACAAACAATATAATGGGTGAGTTCATATTAGCTCTATTGTGTTTATTTACATTTTATTAACTTAAAAATACCTCTATTGAGATATTCAGATATTAAATTCACCCTCTGGTAGTCCACAATTCAGTTGTTTTTAGTATACTGACAGAATTGTGCAACCATCACACTGATCTAAGTTGAGTACATTTCCATCATCCCAAAAAACCTCTCACTCACAATGAGTGAGGCCCTCCCAGGCCTAAGCAACCACTAATCTACTTTAGGCTTTTATAGATTTGGCTATTCTTGACATTTTGTGTAAACAGAATCATACAATATAAGGTCTGTGGTGCCTGGCTTCTTTCATTGAGCAATTTCATTTTCAGGCTTTATCCAAGTCCTAGCACGTATCAGTACATCATTCCCTTTTACAGGTAATAATATTCCATTGTATGGATAGATCACATTGTATTTATCACCAGTTGATACGTGTTTATGCTGTTTTCACTCCTCGGCCATTACAAATAATGCTGCTATGAAAATTCATGTACAAGTTTTTGTGGGAACTTGTTTTCAGTTCTTTGGGGTATATACCTAGAAATGAAATTGTTGGGGTCATATGGCAACTTTATGTTTAACTTTTCGAGGAACCAACAAACTCTTTACCAAAGTGACCTCACTATTTGGCATTCATATTAGCAATGTTTGAAAATTCCAGTTTCTCAGTACCTTTGCCACTTGTTATTGGTCTGTCTCCTTAACTGTAGTCATCCTTGTGAATAGGAAGTGTTGTGGTTTTTGATTTGCATTTCCATATTGACTAATGACATTGAGAATCTGTTCATGTGCTTTATAATCATTTGAATATATTCTTTGAGAAATGACTTATCAAATTCTTTGCCTGTTTTTGAGTCATTTCTTCTAAATTGTTGAGCTAAGAGTTATTTGTACATTCTAGATACAAGTCTCTTAATAGATATGTGGTTTGTAAATATATTTTTTCACATTTTGTCGGTTTTTTTACTTTCTTGTGTCCTTTGAAGCACAAAATTTTCCAATTTTGACACAGTTCAATTTACCTATTTTTTTCTAATTATATTTGTGATTATAGTGCCATATCTGGAGAAACTTTCCATAACTCACCACTGCAGAGATAATACCTATTTTATTCTAAATGTCTTATTGTTTTATATTTACACTTAGGTCCTTGATCCGTTTTAAGTTAATCTTTGTATGTGGCATAAGATATGAGTTTAAACTCAATTTATTACATGTGGATATCCAGTTGGCTCAGTACAATGTACTGAAAAAAACTGTTCTTTCCCTAATTTAACTGTCTTGGCACACTCTTAAAAAATCAATTGACAATATATGTAAGGATTTATTTTTGGATCCTTCAATTCTATTTCATTGATTTCTAGGTTTTTTCCTATTCTATTTCAGTAAACTTTAATTTGTTTTATTTCCTTTATTTTTCTTTCTTAAAATTGAGTCTGATTTTTTTCTCAGATTTTTTTTTAGGTATAATGGTTAGCTTATTCATTTTCAAATATACATATAGTCTTAAAAGTGCATTTAAGACTGAGTTTGCTTCTAATTACAAATCTACTGAATCTGAGTAAGCTAAAAATTTTTTTAAAAACAAAAATAATACAAACATTTCAGTCTTAACTATGGCTTTTGTTTTATCCCAGGGACTACATAGAAGCTTACTTTGTTGTGTGTATGCATGTATATATTTTTGTTTATATATACATATATATATATACATATATATGCGCATATATATGTGGAAACACACATATATATGCATATATATATACATATATATATTTGTTGTTGTTGTTGTTTATTTGCTTGATTGGTCATTTTGCTCTCATTTTGATGTTGATAATTGTTTTGTTTTTCATTCTGGTCAAAGATATGTTCTGTATAACCTTAAATCATTGGAATTTGTTGCAGATATATCTTACATATGAATGGTTTTCAGATCACTGCTATGAAGAGCTTTCTGAGAAACACTTACTTGGAAATAGATTTTAAAAAGTCTTTAGTTACTAGAGATTCTGTCATGTCTCAGAAAAATTATTCATACTTCCAGCACCAAGAAATGTTTTCCTGGGAACATAACTGATACTACCTATTTCTTGCGGCCCTAAACCTCACCTCCAGCTTCATTACAAGAAATGAACATGGATCCCAGAGTTCCTGCTTCCTATGTACATGGAGCTAATGCTGATGCTCTTTTGGCATTGAATCTCTAGCCCCTAACAGTGATATCAGATCCCTAGGGCAATGCAGCCTCACCTCCCACTCACCACCAAGTGCTTCCTTTCCATTTTTCTCTTTATTAAATGCAAACACACAGTTTTTAATGTATATGTGTGCATTTGTACATTTTATACAACATCATACACACTGGCTACAAGAAGAGGATATTTATTTAGGCCTATGCCCAAAATGCCCATTTAACACAGAACTTTGTGAATTGTATTTTTTTTCAATGCATTGTGCAGATTGATGTACTAAGATTTTATGCCTTTTGCATGAAAATTGGTCTATAGTTCTTTCTTCATCACAGAGTTTAACGATTTATCTCTTTTCTCCCCCCTTAGAGAAAGAATATAATCCGAAACCTGATTTATAAATCTCCAGTGTGATAATTAAAGTTGGTATAAATATTCACTGTAGATGTAGATTGAATATGCACAGTGGAGCTTAAGGTATTTCTCCGATCACAGCCCAGGATGTACTCAATTTTATCTACCATCACATTAAATAATTATTTCTAATTATATAAGACTTTCATTTATAACATTTTCCCTTTCTCTTACTACTACTACTACTGTATACTTCACTGTATCTATTGGGGTTAACAAAAATTCTCTTTGAAATTCAATCTTCTTTGTCAGCTAAAAAGAAATCAAATTCAGGCATTCCGTGTGCTAAAAGTGGAAATTGGAGGATGTAACATTTAAATAAGAATAAAATGTGTAGCGATATCTCTGTATATATATATGTATATTTTTTCTGTATAGTATATTCTGAAATACATATATTCACTATAGCATCACATAAGGTAGGCAGTAAGTGTTCATATTTAACTAAACAGGAAGGGCACCTGGGTGGCTCAGTCGGTTAAGCATCCGACTTCAGCTCAGGTCATGATCTCGTGGTTCATAAGTTCAAGTCCCTTGTCAGGTCTGTGCTGACAGCTCAGAGCCTGCAGCCTGCTTCAGATTCTGTCTCCCTCTCTCTCTCTCTGCCCCTGTGTCTCTCTCAAAAATAAATAAATATTTTTAAAAATTAAAAAAAAGAACTAGATACAGATTGGTTCATAACTTGTACAAAGCCACATAGATTATTTCATCCAAATTTGGTCTTACTCCATTCTTTCCATTGTATCTATTGCTCTGCCAATAAGAATGACTAATTCCTGAACCCTATAGGGCAATTAGTCTCTGTCACTAACTGTGACATCACCAAATGTAGGATTTTTTCAGCCTTTAATTCAATTAATCACTACATTGACTAGATATTGGTTCTTTCCTTTTAGCCCTGGAACCTTGAATATATCCTGCTTACCACTTCTATCATAGGTGTAGTATGTTAAATTATTCGTATATTAAATTCAACAAATATTCACTACCTCCCTTTGACCTACATGGGAAGAATGTATTTCTGTGCTTGTCTGATATTATGGATAGACATGTAACTAGCTTTGGTGAATATGTTATTGGACATAATCTAAACAGAGGCTTAAAATAATTTTGCACAAATATGCCTCTTTCCTTGGGCTTTGCTGTTGCCAAGACAAGAATATGACATGGGTAGCCCAGTGAATGAACTCAAATAGGTTATAATTAGATGTAAAAGAGAAACATATCTCAAAAAGAGTAATTAAATGTAAAAGAGAAACATCTCAAAAAGAATGGTAAGTACAGCTTTAGTATAAAGAGTTAATTAGTATCAAATCATAGAAAACTCCAACTTTTTTGAGAAAGGTATACTTGCAAATGCACTGCCAACCTGCTTTAAAGAGTTCTAGACCATTCAAGTCATGAAAATACCGCTGGTCCTTCAACTGTCAGCAGACCAGAAGCAGGCTAAGGAAACTGCTCAACCATCAGTAAGAAAGTGTTCATTGATCTTTCAGCAGTGGCCTAGTAGGATAAAGGCAAAGGAAGAATTTTGCAGAGCAGCAGAGTCAAGAGGTATAGAAAAAAATACACTGGGAAGTTCCTCTAAAGAAGGAAAATCAGGGCTTAATCAAAGAACTTCCTATCCTTAAAGTAATGATACCTGGGAAATCTGCCCACTGGGATTTTGGAATTTCTATGGACTAGTGAGTTCTATAAGTCTCCCATCATTCCCCTTCCTAACAGGAGTGTTTATTGATAGTAACTTCGAGATTCCTCCATTCTTTTTGTATATGTGTTGCCAAAATATACTTGTCTATACAGTTTATGAGCCTCTGGTCTTTTTTTTTAATTGTTTTTTCTTTGTTGGAGATAAAGGCATAGCCAAAGGTTTGATGAGAGAAAAGCTTGGTATAACTTTCATGGATGAACCTTCACAGCTGTGGAATGGCTGGTACTTTTCCATCTCTAAGAGTTCTTGTGGTTGTGAGTGCATCCTCGTCCTTCTGAACTAAGTTATCTTTATGGGATTCTGAGAGGTGGTATACCTGAAACTAATGTAACATTGTGTGTTAACTATACTAAAAAAATGATAAAAATAAGATGAAAAATGAGAAAAAAAAGTGAAGAGGGAAGTACAGTGGACAGATTAATTAGACCACAAAGTTGTTTTTTACACAAATAACTAAAGAGAACCTGTGAAGAAGGGTCATGAATCACTAATGCAGTAATTATAAAAGAGCTGTGTCACTGTTTACTCCAAACACTCCTTACTCAGGAGGCCATGAGCAATGGGTTAGACTGCATATTTTAGGCACTGTGGGCATTAGGGTAGACACTGAGGCGAGTTGCCAAAGTTAATACTACATACTGAAATTAAAATATACTCTGTCAAGGAGGGGAGTAAATTCTAGATGCCTTGAGTCAGGAATATGGCAATGGGTCATCTCATCTTCTTATATTTGATCATCATTGTACTACTTCATCTTAATCAAGTCAGCCTTGAGACATTCACCCTGTTATCCTGGTTCTCTTACACTTATTTGATATTTTCTTCTCCAAAACACAATCTTAATGGCTATGGTGGAAAAGTAACTGGAAAACACCCCATATACCTGTTTTTTGAGGACCTCAAAATACTTAACAAATATTTAATAAGCATATCTTGGATTTCCATCACTGAAATTAGTATACTACTACACCTGACTTCATTATATTTACAGTCTGGAAGGGGAAAATATATAATTAAAGAAGTATTATAAAACATGTCAAGTTCTAGAGTAGAGGTATACAAAACAGTATGTGTTATTCTAGTGAATTTGTATGAAAATCACACAGATGTATGTGCACTACATATTTATGTGTACACACATATGTATGAGGACAAATAAAATAGAGAAATGTGGTACTTGTACTCCACATTTTTTATGGAAAGGTATAATGTCACAAAATTGTCAATTACTCTAAAATCGCCATGTAATTTTTCCCCAAATATGTTGCATTTTAACCTAAAATGAAAAAAAAATAGAGATCAGCTAGTGCAAAGTTCAAAATGAAAGCACCAGCAAATGGGTAACTGCTTTATCCTAATAGATAATACTCTCAATACACTGATTTTGTATTGATAGATGATAAGAACAGAGTATTCAATCCAGCAGTATTAACATTTTGGGCCAGATAACTATTTGTTGGGAGGGGGCTGGCTTCTCTGTGCATTTTAGGATATTTATTAGCATCCTTTACCTCTATCATCGAGATGACACTAGCACCCATCTGGTTGTTTAAGGAAAAAAAAAAATTATGCACCCATCGCCAAATGTTTCCTGCAGGGCAAAAATCACTGACTGGAAAACCAATCATCTAGATCTTTGTTTAAAATGCAAACAGATCATGTCTCACTCCTTGAGATTCATCAATAATTTGTCAACACTTTTAAAGTCTAATGTCATTAGCACGTCCAACCCCAGTTGTCTTTCCAACCTTGCCTTCAATGACTGCTCCTTTATCACAGCCCTACTGTTCCTAGAGAGGCCAAGCATGTTCCTGCCTCAAATCCCTATACTCGATGTATCCTCTCTCTGGAATGTTCTTTCTCAAGAAATTTATATACTTCCACTCTAAGTTTCACCTATTCATCCTATTATTTTGTTTCTCTACTAGAACATTAAATCTGCGATGACAAGGGCTTCATATTATTTGCTGCTGTAATCTTATAACCTACAATGGTGCCTTGAACATAGAAGGCACTCGATGTGTTATTTGAATAAGTTTTGTTGAAAGAATAAATTCCTACAAATCAGTAACCAAATAAGTGATTTTTAAAAGAGGAAATTAATAAAGTAAATATACAATAACTAGAGAAATCAAATTTTAAGGAAGTAGATTCCATATCAAGTATAGAATTTGGCAAAAAAATTCCAAAATAATTTTTTGTAAGCACCTACAAAGGTAAAGAAAATGTCTTATACATAGGTTCTAGTGCCATTCAATGTTATAAAATGCTTAGAATACAAAATGACACTAGCACTAGCAAAAAGACCTTGTAGTTGAAAATGCACATACTCTGTCATGCCATCCATTTAAAAGAGACTTAACTAATTTATAGGTAAATTTCCTATGGAAAATTTTGTACATTTGTACGTGGAAATGTATTTAATGAGACCCATTGCTTAATTTTTAGTAATCAAGAAACATTCAGGGGCGCCTGGGTGGCTCAGTCGGTTAAGCGTCCGACTTTGGCTCGGGTCACAATCTCGCGGTATGTGAGTTCCAGCCCCGCGTCGGGCTCTGTGCTGACTGCTCAGAGCCTGGAGCCTGTTTCAGATTCTGTGTCTCCCTCTCTCTCTGACCCTCCCCCCGTTCATGCTCTGTCTCTCTCTGTCTCAAAAATAAATAAACGTTAAAAAAAATTAAAAGAAAAAGAAACATTCAGAAATCTACCAAAATTCAATCAGCCTACAAGTACATAAAAATGTGTATGTTAGACATTATAGCAACAAAGTAGGTACACTTTATATAGAGACATCAGGATTAATCAATCTTAATATAATCTTAAAATAATTTATGAAAATAAGTCATAAAACAATTAATTTATCATTAAATGTGCCTTATTATTTAGCTAAGCTAAAGAATAGTAAATAATGGTATATAGTGTTTATAAAAAACATGCAGAACATAAGAATATAGAAGACAGAATACTCATCAAATTCACAATAATGGTTACATCAAAGATCAAAGGTGATCCCTACGGGGGGCACCTGGGTGGCTCCTCAGTTGGGCATCCTATCTCACTATTCATGGGTTCAAGCTCCACATCAGGTTCTGTGCTGACAGCTCAGAGCCTGGAGCCTGCTTCCGATTCTGTGTCTTCCTCTCTCTCTCTCTGACCCTCCCTGGCTCACACTCTGTCTCTCAGAAATAAATAAACATTGAAAGAAAAAAAAAGGTTATTCCTGTGAGTGGAAACACATGAGGCTTCAATTGAACTGTGCTGTGCTCATGCTTTGTGAAGAAAGAAAAACTGAAGTAAATATCACAATATTAATATGTGTTCTGCATGAGGATACATGAGTGATGTACCATTTTATAAACTTATTTTTGTATTTTTTATAAAACTATTTTAGTGCAGTTGACAAGCAATGCTGTATTAGTTGCAGGTAGACAGCACAGTGATTTGACAATTCTCCACATTACTCAGAGCTCTCCACCATACATGTGGTAACCATCTGTCACCGCACAACATTATGACAATATCTTTGACTATATTCCCCATTCTGTACTTTTTATCTCCTTTTGGTTGTATTCTGAAGGAGAATAAAATAAAGTGTTATAGGTTTACTTCAATATTTATTAAATGATTAATTGCCACACAACATATTAGATGCTAAATCACTGACAATAGGTCTACCATTTGCAGATAGAAGGTATTGAAACTGAATCTGAAGAAGAGGTCACTCTGAAAAAAACAATGGTAAGGTAAAGGAAACAGAAACATCATTACTAACAGTGCAAAGAGTATGAATAGGCCCATACTTATTGACGTACTTTAAGATTAATACTGTCTCAGTAGAGACAAAAAATAATCCCATACTAACATTTCTTCAGACAGTTGTGAGGAATTTCACAGATGGCTGCAAGTGAGGTGTCCTCAGAATTTTTGGTTTTTAATTTGCTTGGTTTGCTATTAGCCTTAATACACTTTTGAAATGTTTTTAATATATGATAAGTGACTCATTCAGGCTCAAAATATTAAGGTATATCTCTGGATGCACTGGAGCTTAGATTATGGATATTAATTTAATAACTGAGTTGGTGTTTTTATGATTGCCATGTTTACCTTAGACTGAAGTTTCTAAAGTTAGGACACAGCCAAACTGACACATATTTCTTACAAAACATAGAAGAAAATATAAAAGTAATATACCCAGCACACCTCCATCTGTAGGGCACTCTAAGAAGGTGTATATATATATATATATATATATATATATATATATATTAAAGGAAGTCAAGGATGTTCAAAGTATAAGCATTTAAAAATGTTTGTGAACAGTACATGGAATAATTGACTCATCACTGGATTTTACTGAGAAAACTATTCATATTATTATCTAGATCCATTTGAAAATGGTCCCCTCTGTGTAATACCAGCTAGGGAAAAATAATTTGTTCTTGAAAATATTTCACTTGTAGTGCAATTACAGAATCTAATACAAATAACATAGAAAACTAGCATTCATTCTGAATCTTTTTGAGTGCTAGAACCAATTGTTTTTTCTTGGCTGTGGTATTGTAGCTCCTCTCAGCTTAATAGCAAAATACTTATCTTTGTTTCTCCACAATTGATGTGTGAACTAAGGCAAATAACTATAAATCTGGCCTCCAAAACAAATATTGTGACACTACAACCAGTGGGTTATTATTTGGATCTTTTAGAATGTAAGTCTGGGGATTCATTTTACTTGTTATCTCTTATTAGCGCTGGTAGATTGTCATGGTATATTGTTTGAGTAAATAAATCAATATTCTTGAAATCTGACTAGTATCACAGAAAGTACATTACTTTCCGTATATGTTTAGTGTATGTACTTCTTTGGATGAAGCACAGACTTTGCAGAAATTGGTTAAATATTATCATGCTGTTGTTTAGTACCCCAATGATCAGAATGTTGACTACTAAAGAATCAAAAGTTGTCAGCCTTGAGAAGCATTGCTGCTGGGGGGAAAAAGTAAAACAACTTGCAAACAGAAGATACCAGTTGGAGGCAGAGTACAAAAGAAAAAAAAAAGGAAGGAAAATTAAGGAAAAAAAATGATAAAAATCAGAATGCACATCAAAATCCCCCATCCCAAAGAAATGTGCCAAGCAATGAAGAAACTGTTTCACTTTACGGATGAAGATACTCTCAATGTAAGAAACACAGTAACACTACCAAGTCCTTCACCCAGAGCATTCAGATGCTCTCTATTGATGGTTTAAAAATATATAAGACATTTAGGGGCACCTGGGTAGCTCAGTCAGTAAGCATCTGACTTCAGTTTAGGTCATGATCTCGTGGTTAGTGAGTTCAAGCCCGTGCATGGGGCTCTGTGCTGACAGCTCAGAGCTTGGAGCCTGCTTTGGATTCTGTGTCTCCCTCACTCTCTGCCCCTCCACCATTTACACTCTGTCTCTCCCTCTGTCTCAAAAATAAATAAACACTAAAAAAATAAGACATTTAAAATGAATAAAACTGGAAAGTAACACCCTTACAAAGCTATTCTAAGATGAAAACAAAAGTTGAGAATTAGTTCAGCTGAAGAAAATATCCTTCAAAACAACAATAAGGTGGGGGGGGGGGGGGGGAGTCACAAAATAACAACGGCAAAAACTTGTAGCAATACCCAAGAAAAATGAAATAACTTAAAAAAGCATTTGCAGATATGAGAGGGTATGCTAGAGATTTTATAAGTAAGTAAATATTAATTAATGGGGAGGGAAATGGGAGGGAAAAAAAACCCAGGAAGATGTGAAATGAAATTTTTGCATGCTCAGAAACAGGAAAAAGGAAAAAAAAAATAACTCAGTAGAAAAATGTAAATTTCAAGGTGACTAAGGGAAAGTAGATTCAATGGAAAATATACTAAGAGACATTGAGAAGTAGCATGAAAAAAGCCACGAGAATAAAAATAAAATCATAGAAGAGGTAAAATGCATCAGATAAAAAGTGACAGATACAGAATAAAGGCAAAGAAAAGCCATATATATGTAACTGGATTTCTTGGAGAAAAAAAAGAAAACAATGAAACATAATATTTAAAATTATACTCCAAGAAAACTCTGTAAAAATAAAAGGTCTGAATCTATACACTCTAAGGGCCCATTAGTGAAAAAAAAAATTGACAGAACATTCAACCCCAAAATACATCCTAGTAAAATTACTAGACTATAAGATAGGATTAAAAAAAAAAAGTTATTTGAGCCTGCAGGCAAAAAGACCAAGTCCCTTACAAAGGAAAGAAAATCAGTTGATATCAAACTTCTAGACAACAGCATATAAAGAAGAGAATGGTCAAAATTAAAAACAAAACAAAAACAAAACTCTACGAGCACAGAGTGCTAAGCTAAGATTTAAAAACCAGTTGAGGGGCGCCTGGGTGGTTCAGTCTGTTAAGTGTCCAAGTTCCACTCAGGTCATGATCTCACAGTTTGTGGGTTCAAGCCCCGCATCGGGCTCTGTGCTGACAGCTCAGAGACTGGAGCCTGGCTTCGGATTCTGTGTCTCCCTCTCTCTCTGTTCTTCCCCCATTTATGCTCTCTTTCTCTCTCTCTCTCCTTCAAAAATAAATTTAAAAAAACATTCAAAAATTTAAAAAAATAAAAATAAAAAATAAAAACCAGTTGAACTGTCAACCAGATATCAAAACAACAGAAATGCAGAACTCAGCTGACTGAACTCACAAGCCTTCCCTAGGAATGCAATGGAGAATACACTTTATTCAATCGAGAGGACTTTTTTTTTAATGTTTATTTAGTTTTGAGAGAGAGAGAGAGAGAGAGAGAGAGAGAGAGAGAGAGACAGAGCATCAATGGAGGAGAGGCAGAAAGAGAGAAAGGGGAAGGGACAGAGAGAAAGAGGGAGGGGACAGAGAGAAAGAGGGAGGGGACAGAGAGAAAGAGGGGAGGGGCAGAGAGAGAGGGAGACACAGAATCCAAAGCAGGCTCAAGGCTCTGATATGTCAGCACAGAGCCCAGTGAAGTCTACAACTCACTAACCATGAGATCATGACCTGAGCCAAAGTCGGATGTTAACCCACTGAGCCACTCAGGTGCCCCTAATCAAGAGAGGACTTTGGACCCTAAAGAAGAATGGGTGGTAGGCAAGGAAATGTATTTGATTATGGATATAAGATTAAAATAAAAATGGGGACAAGAACTGATGAAGAATAAAGGCTATTATAAATTCTCACACTGTCGAAATGTAAGCAGAAAGAGCCAGGGAGGGAAACACAGTCAAGAGAAATGTAGCTTAAATTAGACCTCCTTACAGCCTGCAGCCCACTGACAGACACCTGAAACATGCAGAATGTGACCTTCCTCAAGGAACTCATGGCTGCCTTACTTCCTTAATGGTTTTGTTTTATTAAAGGCTAAAAGTAACCTTATCTGAACAGTAGCTAGTCCTTCAAAGTCCTGAAAGCCTTGCTTTCAAATTCTTTAGAGACTTTTCCTATCCCTAACCCCCACTAACTTAAAAATATATAATCAATCACTCCTCACAACCCCAGTGTAGCTCTTTCTGTCCATGGGTCCTGTCCCTGTGCTTTAAAAAATCACCTTTTTGCACCAAAGATGTCACAAGAATTTTTTCTTAGCCGTTTGCTCAAGAACCCCATCACCCAGAAAAAGAAAGTGAGGTTGTTAGGTCTCTAGCTATTTTCCTTGATCTATGTCTCACCATCTCTACTTGCCCTAGTACACTTCTTACACAACTTCCTAGAACACATCAGAATTAGAAAAGCAAAAAAACTCAGTAGTTAAGGATTCCAAGGGAGCAAAGGGAATGCAAAAGCTAACCCTCTCTACCAGGCCTGGAAATAGCCTAACCATGGCAGAGACAATAAATCAGTGGTAAAACTCCCAGTGCTATTCCAAAAGTAAGCAAGGCCCTGCATTCCTTTCTTACCTGAGATAAGGGAGCCCAGGACCCCCTTCAGTTTATATCTGCTCTGGGAGCACACCTACAGCCCTTTCCAACAGTTCTCTCTCTTCATTATAATGTTAAAGTCTCCCCCCTGCGAGGAGCACAAGCCTCATTACCATAACACATTGTGTTACCCAAGTATAGGGCTTGTTTTCTAAGAAACCTTATGCCCACCTTTAGAAGCAATGACAAAACTAACCTTTCTCAATATTCATCCTAACCCTTAATAAAAGGAACCCACTCACCTCCACTGGGAGAGTCACAGCTTTGAAAGTTATTCCCCATGATCTCCTTATTTGCTGTGTATAAAGTTTCCTTTGTGTGACAACCCCACCTGGTGTAATCTCTACCTGTAACTCACCAAGGAGCAAACTCACATTAGTGTAGTTACAGAAATCAAGATTTTTTTTTAAATGGTAGTGGAATCGAACAAGGTAGGGGAAACTAGAATAAGCTTCTTGTTTGCTCACAGGTAACTGGTAGAAACCCAATGATAAAAGTCAGAGCAGACGAGCTGAAAAAGTATAAATAAGGAAAGAGAGGGCTAAAGCCATTCTAAGCAGTATTTTAAAATAAAGGTAACCACTCCATATACAGAAAATGTCCTAAATATGAAAAGTATTCCTTTTTTGTTTTTTACAGAGAGAGCGCAAGAAAGCAAGAGAATGAGTCTACAAGCCTGAGATTGAGAACAAAATGAAAAGAGTAAGAGAGAAAGACAGGGAGACACAAAGACCGCAAAAAGAACCACAGTGAATTTAACATGCACAGGAAGATAACAGAATACTATGATATAATTGAGCTAAACATACCAGATACATAAATAAATGTAAACATGCTTTATATTTTCTCGGACAGATTGTTGGTAACATGTACCTTTGATAAAATGTTGAGAATGATGCTTAATCTCTGTTGTCCTCCCATAACCACAGTTTTACCATGAGAAAAACATTAGACAAACACAAACTGAGGAACATTCTATGGAACACCTGAACGGTACTCCTCAAAAATGTCAAGATCACCCAAACCAAAGTCTGATAACTGTCACAGCCTAGCGGAACATAAAGGTATATAATAACTAAAAGTAATGTAGTATCCTAGATGGGATCTTGGAAAAGAAAAAGAGGATTAGGGTAAAGGTGGCACAGAGAACACAAAGGACTCCATAAAAACCTGCTTTTTTGCTCCTTTTCCTGCTTCTGTCCTTGCTAGGACCTGCACCCCCACTTTACAGATGTCTCATAATGCAAATAGTATACTTCTCCTTTTAAGGGACAAGGAGTTAATGATTTCTTTAAAATAGATAACATCTAAGAAGGACCAGGTGAAAATGACTAAAGGAAGGAAGCCATTGCAGGCACATCTGAGACCACCAGAGCTAGAGCTTTCAATGCCAAGGCCCCCGGCTCCAAAGAGTAACACCTGTGCCCTGTCTTTGTTCTAAGTGGTTCCTGGATGTCTGAGAGGACACAAATACCAGACCACTGTCTTCAGTAAAAACCTCCAGACCCCAGGCAAAGACAGGGCTCTCTCCTTTCCTTTCTGAGTCTCCCACTCTTGTCTGTATCTGCTCACTATATACCTTCAATAAACTCTTTTTTTCACCTCCTGCTGGTTCCCCTTTGATTTCTATCCTGCATACAACCAGCGACCCTTTTGGCTGGTCCTGTGGGACCCCTTCTGGGTCCTTGGACCCAGCCTGCCAGCATCAAAACTAGTGGAACTCAAAGTATGGATTTTAGTTAATAATAATGTATCACACAGTTTGTGAGTTCGAGCGCCACATCGGGCTCTGTGCTGACAGCTCGGAGCCTGGAGCCTGCTCCAGATTCTGTGTCTCCCTCTCTCTCTCTGCCCCTCCCTGGTTCACACTCTGTCTCTCTGTCTCTCTCTCTCTCTCTCTCTCTCTCTCTCTGTCTCTCAAAAAATAAATAAATATTAATAATAATGTATCATAATTGGTTCATTAGTTGTGACAGACAATAGTAATCTCTCAAGTTTTAAATTTTTGTTTGAAATAAAGTCGTTAGCAAAAACAAAGCAATAAATACTTAGTGACATAAAATATTAATAGGAGAAATGGTATGTGATATATAGAAACTATCTGTTCTATCTTTGCAACTTTTCTCTAAATATAAAGCCATTGGAAAGTTTAAATTTTAAAAGAATAAGAGAATGTTATAAATAATTTCCAATAAAGCTTTCCAATTTAGTTAAAATGAACAAATTTTTGAAAGACACAAACTACCAAAGCTCACTCATATGAAATAAACTAAATAGAATGACATATGTTAAATAAATTGAATTCACACTTTAAAGCTTTTAAACGAAGAATATTTCAGGTCCAGTTGGCTTCACTGGTGAGTTCTACCAAAGATTAAAGAAAACTAAAATCTACTCTTTTTAAATATTTTTTTAATGTTTTATTTATTTTTTAGAGAGAGAGACAGGGTGTGAGCGGGGGAGGGACAGAGAGAGAGGGAGACACAGAATCTGAAGCAGGCTCCAGGTTCACTCTGAGCTGTCAGCACAGAACACGACACAAGGCTTGAACTCACAAGCTGTGATATCATGACCTAAGCCAAAATGGGACGCCTAACCGACTGAACCACTCGGCACCCCTAAAATCTACTCTTAAAAAAATCTTCCACAAATAGAAAAGGAAGAAACACTTCTCAATTCATTTTAGGAAGCCGGCATTACCATGATATCAAAATCAGACAAAGGCACTAAAAGAACAGCAAACTACAGACCATTATCTCTCATGAACATAGATGAAGAAACTCTTAGTGAAATTTTAGTAAGTAATACATCAAAATATAGATAGATACATAGATATCACAAACAAGATAGATTCATACTATGCATGCAAGGTTGGTTTGACATTCAAGTAAATCAGTATACATTACCACATTAATGGAAACAAAAAATAATATAATGATATGAATTTATAGAGAAAAAGTACTTACTGGAGCTTAACATCCATTCATATGAGAGCTCTCAGTAACTAGGAGTAGAAAGAAACTTTTGCACTCTGATAAAGAACCTACGTGTGGATACCTATGGATGAAAAGTTATGTTGGAAAGTTGAGATTGGTAACTCTGCAAAGATGTCGACTCCCATCATCTTCTAATGTAACTGGAAGTCCTAGACACTGTAGCAAGGCAAGAGAATGAATAATTGCTCTAAATAGTTTATCTCCATGGAAGAAGTAAAGAGAAACAGACAAAGAGAAAGAGGGAGGGAGGAAGAAGGAGTTATCTTTTCTCGGAAGCTTGAGTGCCAGCTAACAAGGTCCAGGTCTCATCATAGCACTTTTCAAGGTCCATTTCCAAAAGCATTTTCCTTTATTTAATTAAAATGCTAGTTAGAACAATACTTTTACTTTCTACAGATAATGGAAATGTTTCTAGGAATCTCGGCTCATCTCTCCTTGGCACAAAACTGTATAGATGCAAAGAATAGCTCAGTTGATCATTACAGTGTTTGGGTTGTCACTTGACAACAGGAATGAAAAAGTACAGCTATCCATTAAATACACCTCCTGTTGACTTTCGTGCCATGAATCCTTTTCCAACATTCACTTTTTCAGTGTATTCTAGCTGTTAGTCATGACCCATTAATGGCTCAAGGCTGTGACATCATTTTTTAAAAATGAAACAGAGAGAAATAGATCATAAAAGATGATATCTCTGTAAGTACTTCACATAAAGAAATGTTAACAACTGTTTTCTGAAAACTTTGGCTTGGTGGTGTGTGTGTGTGTGTGTGTCTCCTCTCTCTATATAACATTAACATATGGGAGTTTGGGATTACAATATTTTTATGCCAATTAGCAATAAAAATGTTCAAAATAAACTACACTAGGTTTTTGCTAAGTATTTATTTGAAAAAAAAAATTGTAGGATTTTCCCCTACCGATAGCTAAATGCTTGTTTTTATAATCAAACTGAGAATTTAATTGCTCTGTTTTTCACTATGAAGATGTTTTACTATGGACCTCATATTTTAGTAGTAGAAAGTTCTCTAAAATTTCTATTTGTGCAGTAGCTTTTTGCCTTCCAAGATGGAAAGCGTGACTTTGGGGATACATGTCATATAATAAGTACTGTAACATAGCCATAATACAGCTTTACCTATTCTGAATAGACTGAACAAAGAATTTAATAGGATCTCTGAGCAACCAAAATAGTTATCATAAATACATACATTAAAATATATGTACATTATTCCTAGAAGAAATTTAGGTTCTCATATATAAGAAAATGTACATATTTCTATTATATACAACGTGTATTTGGCTAAAGAGGTTCCAAATATACTAATAAAATTGTTGTGTGTTTTTTTACAACTATTAAATGTTTATTAAAGGGGGTTGAAATGGGAGAGAAATGTTCAACCCTTTCTGGATTATTTTAACTATAAAAGCAAATTAAGTATGTGTGTTTCACTTGAATAGACCTCATGCAGCTTAGGTTGAAATACTAAGGATAAGTTTTATTTTGGGGGAGAGGTAAAAATACATACAACATAAATTTCCCATTTTAACCATGTTTAAGTGTATAATTTGGTGGCATTAACTACATTCACAATGTGCGACCATCATATCACTATTTCCAAAACCACTCCAAACACCATTTCCAAAACCACTCTGTACTAATCAATCAATGACTCCCCATTCTATCCTCCCCTTGGCCCCTGATAACTTGTAATTTACTTTCTGTCTCCATGAATTTGCTAATTTTAGATATTTTATATAAGTGGAGTCATAAAATATTTGTCCTTTTATGTCTGGCATATCTCACTTAGTATGTTTTCAAAGTTCATCCATGTTGTAACATGTATCAAAACTTCATTTTTATTACTGAATAATATGTTATTCCATCCTGTTATGTAATATGGGTATAATAATTCATCTATTGATTTATCTCTTGACAGACATCTGGATTATTTCCACCTTTTGGTTATTGTGAATACTGTTTCTATGAACATTGGTGCACAAGCTTTTGTTCGAATCCTCATTTCCAATTATTTGGAGAATATACCTAGAATTGGAATTACTGGGTCATATGGTGACTCTACATTTAGTTTTTTGAGGAACTGAATTTTCCACAATGGCTATCCTGGTTTACTTTCCCACAAATATTCCCAGCAGAATTCCAATTTCTCCCAATCCTAACACTTGTTATTCTCATTTTTGTTGTTGTTGTTGTTGTTGTTGTGCTGTTGTCATCCCAGTAGATGTGAAGTGTTACCCATTATAGTTTGGATTTGCATTGCCCTAATGATTAATGATGCTGAGCATCTTTTTAATATACTATTTCCATTTGAATACCTTTTTTGGAAAAATATCAGCTTAAGTTTCTTGCCCATTTTTAATTGGGTTGTTCATCTTTTGTTTTTTTTTTGAGTTGTAAGAGTTCTTTATATAATAAGGATATTAAGTTCTTACCAAATATGATATATTTTCTTTCATTTTTCAGTTTTTCTTTTCACTATGTTGATAATGCTTTTTAATGGACTAACTTATTTAATCTTGATGAAGATCAATTTATCATTTTTATTTTGTTGCCTAAGTTTTTGGTGTCTTATTTAAGAAAACATCTCCAAATCTAAGGTCATGAAATTTTCCTCTATGTTTTTTTTTTTCTCATGAAGCTCTTAAGATTAAGTGTTCGACTCATTTTGAGTTACTCTATGTGGTGCCAGGTAAGGATCCAACTTCATTCTTCTGCATATGAATATCCAGTTTGACCAGCATCATTTGTTGAAGAGATTACTTTTATCACACTGAATGGTCTCAGTTCCCTTGTTGAAAATCAACTTTCAACAACACGACCATACATGTGAGGGCTAATGTTTATAGTAAAAATAATAATAACAATCATTTATAATGTCTGTTATTATATCTGGAAGCAATGCTTGAGGGGAAAATGCTAGCCTAAATATTTAGCATTGACAAAAGTCTAGGAGTAGGAAGTATTTAGAGTAAGGGAAATCAATTCCATAATAATTCAATAAACCCACAAGAAGAACATGGGCAAGCTCTTGCCCTTTCCTAAAAATTTAAAGAGAAATGCATTTTAAATAACCACCTAAAAGACAGGCCTAGATTACAAATGTGGCTGTGGATGGTAGAGATTTTGTTTAAAAAGTAGAAAGGGGCGCCTGGGTGGCTCAGTCGGTTAAGCGTCGGACTTCAACTCAGGTCACGATCTCTCGGTCTGTGAGTTCGAGCCCCGCGTCGGGCTCTGGGCTAATGGCTCAGACCCTGGAGCCTGCTTCCCATTCTGTGTCTCCCTCTCTCTCTGCCCCTCCCCCGTTCATGCTCTGTCTCTCTCTGTCTCAAAAAAAAAAAATAAATAAACGTTAAAAAAATAATAAAATAATAATAAAAAAGTAGAAACAATTAGAAAGGAAATGACAATTTCTTTAAGTGACATCAACATTCACAGAAAAAGTTAAATTTAAGTACCACCTCTTTGTGAAACTTTCTTGCAGAACACTTAGAAAACGTGTCATTGCATAAAATATTGGTTTGTCAAATGCAACAGAATGTGGGTCAGGCTGATAAATTATCCTGGAAATGGCAAAACTACAAAATGTTATGTCTCATATAGCTATATCAAATGACTATTTGTAGAAAATTAAGCCTCAGGCACTTAAAACTGGATTCATTTCTTTCTGATTTTATTGAACAGGATTTACCATTAGAGTGGACACTAAGAGACCTTGGTTTTTTTCACCCCATATCCTGCCACAATTTTCTTTGACACCTTGGAAAGTAATTTAAACTCAATAAAATGAAGATAATTGCACTTACCTCACAGAGATGTAGAGAGCGTTAATGAGATCATGTCTACAAAGTGATTCAAAGTCTTTAGTTGGTAATATAAATAGCAAGCATAACTATATTTTTCCAGATGTCTAATAATGATAACTATAAATATGATGAACTGAAAAGTTAAAAGGCTGCCAGTAAAAGTAAAATGTTTTCATTTTAATTGCTAGGCATTTAAATGTTCCCTCTTGCATGTTTGGCTTATAGAAAATGCACAGAAATGTTAATTATGAGTTCCATTTTAATAAGGACATGTCCCCCAAGTTTAGACTCAAGAGTACTTAACTTCTAGCCAAATAGGGAAAAACTGAACTACCTCTTCTTTGCAATTACATTTAATAAATCACTGTAGAAGTTTAATAACATAAATCATAGCATAAATTTTAATGAAACCTATACATTACTTCTTCAAAATGTTTCTTAATCTGAAATAGAAGATCATGGCTTTAGTTCCAAATCCCATTATTCAATTGTCATACCTTCAATGTGTCTTTATTCTTGAGCTGATAAAGTCAAATACTAATATCCTCTATTCAGTTCCTATGCTGTTAAATATTCCTCAGGACAGAAATACTTGTAATCAGACCCAAACTATTTTTAAGTTCAGAGCCTTCACTATAATCCTACTGCTGTCAACCATTTGTGAATTAAAGTACTTATCTTTGAAGCTGAATTGCATTTTACATTAAATGAGCCAGAAAAAGCAATGTTGATTCTAACAGGAACAGTCATGATAATCTCCTGGCAAAGACACTTTTCAAAGTACTAAATCTTGGCAGCTATGGTGGTTCACTGTCTACTGTACTTGGCCTTGGGATAGGCATTGCAGACAGGGACTTTGAAATGAGACCAGACATGAGGTCTGGATTCAATAAATACCAGAGTAAAGGAGGTCACTCTCTTCAGCAACCAGCAGGGTAATTGCATCCTAAACAACAGCCGAATTTCTTGTCATGTCCCATGAGGGCAGTCTGGGTTGCATTGATCTGACTGGTTATTGTTGGAGCTCATCCAACAGGTTGTCAGGATTCAATAGTCCATCACACTCCACAAACACAAATAAGAAAAACAGGTTGAGAGAAAATTCCAGTAGCTTTTCGTAGAGTAGGAAATCAAGTTTTATTTTGTTTTAACTTCCATTTGTAATCTATAAAAATCAGTGAGTTTGTTGCTGTGTATTAGAGTTAAAATGCAGCATTCCTCATTTGTCCACCGTGGCACTGCTTAACTAAACTTTCTTTCTCAAAGCAATTGATACAGGAAATGTCTCTTCTCAAAGTCAGACATATTCCTAGTAGTTACTGGAAAAATTATGATAGGATTTCAGGTTGATAACTATTATTAATATTCAAATAGAAGATCATAAAGATTTGCCTATGCATGTGTGTGTGTGCACGCACACACACAGACACACACACACTCCAAACCATCTCCCATCTCCATCTCCCTCAGTATTACCAGCAGCTGCAGGAATTAGGGTTTGACTCAGCCTCAAATGAGAAACAAGCAGGCCAAGAGAAGATAGAAAATCCTTATTTGAAATCGAAGGTTTCTTCCATAACACAGGATTAATCTCTCCACCATAATTCAGGAGGAAGTGGTGAAAGAAACATCTTTCTAGTGAGAAATTGAGCCCAATATTCTATAATATTAGGTAGGAATTTCTCCTTCATTTTAGAAGGAAATTAAACAAAGACATATATATGTTGAAATAAATGCAACTTTTATTTAAAAATTGAGGGAAAGAGGAACTTTTTGCTTAGTTTCTGGTAATTAACCAGTGATCTAAAAGCCACTCAAGTAAGAGCCAATTGTATTTCTGTATATTAGCAAAGAACAATTCAAGATGAAATTAAGAAAATAAGTTCATTCATAATAGCATCAAAAGTCTAGGATATGTAGGGATATTTTTAATTAAAAAGTGTAAGACTGATATATTGAAAACTACAAAATATGATGAAAGAAATCAAAATCCTAAATAAATGGAAAGACACCTCACGTTCATGGATTAGAATACAATATCCCCCATAATGATCTACATTGAATCTGCAATTCTTATTACAATCCCAGGTAGAGTTTTACCAGAAATTGACAGGCTAATCCAAAAATTCATATGAAAACTCAAGGAACTCAGAATGGTTAAAACAATCTTGAAAAAGAACACAGTTGAAAGACTCATACTTCCTGATTTCAAAACTTGTTATAAATCTATAGTAATCAAGATAGTATGGTATTTGCTTAAGGATGAACATATAGATCAAACATACAGATAGAATTGGGAGTCCAGAAGTGAACCCATACATATGTGGTAAACTGATTTTGACAAGAATACCAAGACAATTTAATAGGGGGAAAGCATCTTTTTAAAAATTGGTGGTGGGATAACTGGATATTCACATGCAAAAGGATGAAGTTGGAATCCTACTTCACACAATATATAAAAGTTTACTCAAAGTGGCTTGAAGAACCAGGTGTAAGGGCTAAAACTATAAATTATTTAGAATAAAATAGGTGAGAATTTTTGTGACCTTGGATTTGACAATTGTTTCTTAGTTATGACATCTAAAGTAAAAGCAACCAAAGAAAAAACAAATAAATTAGACTTTTTCAAAATTACAAGTATTTGTATTTCAAAGAAAGCGATCAAGAAAATAGAAGGTTAACCTATAGAATGAGAGAGAGTATTTGCAAATAATCTATCTGATAAAGCCTAGTATAAAGGGAAAATAGGTATATATACTTTTGTTATTCAATAATAAAAAGACAACTCAATTTTTAAAGTAAGAAGAGTTTGAAATCACACTTGTCTGGTGAAGGTACATGGCCAATAAGCAAGCAACTCAACATCATTTATCATTAAGAAAATGCAAGTCAAATCCAGTTCTTGCCATCAGGATGACCAAAATAAAAAGCACAGATAGTAACAAGTATTGGACCTAAAAAGAGGTTGAAATCTCTTTACAAGGCTGGTAGAAATATAAAATGCTACAGCTACTTTGGAAACAAATTGATTGCTCTTCTAGAAATCAAACATAGAGTCGCCACAGGATCTAGCATTTTCAATCCTAATTCTGCATGCAAAATGAATAAAAACATATGTTCACATACACACAAAACTACATGTATATTTATTATAACACTCTAACAGCAAAAAAGTGGAAACTCAAAAGTCTATTGACTGATGAGTGAATAAACAAAATGGAATACTATTTGGCCATTAAAAAGGAAAGGAGTATTGATATATGCTACCACATGGACAAACCTTGAAAATATGCTAAGTCAACAAAGCCAGATTTAAAAGGCCACATATTGTGTGACTTCATTTCTATGAAATGTTTAGAATAGGCAAATCCATAGAGATAGAAAGGGAATTATACATTGCCAGGGGCTGGTGGGGTGGGGGGAGAGTAGGGAAAATAAGGTTAGAGAATGACTTGTAATGGGTACAGCTTTACTTTGGGTAATGATGAAATGTTCTGAATTGGTTATGATGAGTGTACAGCCTTGTGAACACACTAAAAATCTCTAGAGTGTGCTTTTGAAATGGTGAATTTTATGGCCTGTGAATTATATGTCAATTCAAAAAAATTATCAGAGAATTATATCAAATTACCTGTCAATGAATGAGTTTTGTACAAGGACACGTATCAACCATGCTGTTCAAATAGAAATGCAAATAATTCTCAATTCTGTCTTTTCCTCTGTGTGCCCCAATAAAAATTTATGTGAAGTAAATGTTCTGGGAATTATAAACTTCCAATATGAAAAGTAGACACCAGGCATATTTTCTGGTATTAAAAAACATATAATCTGTGTGACGGTGACTATGAAATTTTACCATAGGCCTGTGTCTTTTCCTCCTACAAATATCAGAGCGACTTTGTTGTGATTTGTGTTCAAAATAACATTCTTCTAGTGACTGTCAACACATGTCAGCAGTATTTGCACTACTATTTTTTTCCTTCTTGATACATTTTCTTTAATAGACTTTGAAGAATCAAACTCTTGGTTTTCCTTCTCTACCACTAGTCAAAAATACCATGTATTACTTAATCACTACATGAATTATAATAGCAATGGGAGGGGAGCCTGGGTGGCTCAGTTCGTTGAGCATCTGACTCTTGATTTCTGCTCAGGTCATGATCTCATGGTCATGGGATGGAGCCCTGTGTTGAGCTCCATGCTAAGTATAGAACCTGCTTTATATTCTCTCGCTCTCTCTCTCTTTCTCCCTCTCTCCCACTTGCATGTTCTCTCTCTCTCTCTGTCTCTTTCTGTCAAAAAACAAAAAAACAAAACAAATAGCAAAGGAAAGCTAACCATAAATTCCATGTACAGGGAAATGGGGAGATCCACTTAAAAGAATATAGGTAGAAAATGAAAATTTAAGAGTGTCTATAAACTTATAAAACTGATTTTACCAAGTAATAGTATCAAGTTGTAGATAATATGATCATAATAATTTACAAAATAAAACAGAATTCATGTCTAACAGAGAATAAAAATATTAATAGTGTTTGTCTTTGGTTGATTTGTTTTTTCTTGCTTCCTCTTTCCTTCCTGGTCCTCTTCCTCCCTTCTGCTTCATGAATCTCCTCGCTTCTCTTTTATCCTTTATCCCTCCATTATCCTTCTGTTGTCCAGAATTCTCCAAACTTTCTGCAGTATGACTGCATTACATTGATAACCTCATTTTTTAAAAAACTATTTTTTTTAAACCTAACTTTTTTTTTTAATGAGGATGAAGACAACAATCACAGAGAACTTAGCAGAGCTTTTAGTATATAGGAAAGTACAGCCAACTAGAGCTCTCAGCCCATCTTCATCTCCAATTAGTTGTGCCACTTTGGACTAGTTATTTACATAACCCTCTACCCCTATTTCTCTCTCTTCTTCTTCTGGGACCCCTATGATTCTGATGCTGTTCCTTTTTAATGAGTCACTGATTTCTCTAATTCTTAAATCATGCTCTTTTGCCTTAATCTCCCTCTTCTTTTCTGCTTCATTATTTTCCATAAATTTGTCCTCTATATCGCTGATTCTCTGTTCTGCCTCATCCATCCTTGCCACCATGGCACCATTTGAGATTGCAGCTCAGTTATAGCATTTTTTTATTTCATCCTGACTAGCTTTTACTTCTTTTATCTCCACAGAAAGGGATTCTAATCTATTTTCGACTACAGCTAGTATTCTTATTATTGTGATTTTAAATTCTGGTTCAGACATCTTGTTTGTATCCGTGTTGGTTAAGTCCCTGGCTGTTGCTTCTTCCTGCTCTTTCTTTTGGGGTGAATTCCTGCTGAATTCTGCAGTTCAGGTTGTTCAGATTGTTGTGTTAATCCTCAGATCAGTTTTCTAGGTGTGCAGGATGGTTTAGTGTTGGTCTGGCTATATTTCATGGATGCGAGACACACAAAAAACTTCCATGCTGTTCCACCATCTTGGCTCCTCCGATTTTGGACTAGTTATTTAAATTCAATGATCTCACGTTCTTTTCCTATTTGGTGGAAAGTCTTGTGTTTTATTTATTTATTTTTAATTTTTTTCAATGTTTATTTATTTTTGAGAGAGAGAGCACGAGTAGGGGAAGGGCTGAGAGAGAGGGAGACACAGAATCTGAAGCAGGCTCCAGGTTCTGAGCTGTCAGCACAGAATCTGACACAAGGCTTGAAGCCACAAACCATAAGATCATGACCTGACCCGACATCAGACACTTAACTGACTGAGCCACCCAGGCGCCCCTATTTTTTTTTTTTAATTTCATATAAAGTAATGCATGAGAAAGCACAGGGGGAAAGGTTAAAAGTTCTGTATTTTTTTTTTATTTTTAAAAAAAATTTTTTTTTCAACGTTTTTTTTTTTTTTTAATTTATTTTTGGGACAGAGAGAGACAGAGCATGAACGGGGGAGGGGCAGAGAGAGAGGGAGACACAGAATCGGAAACAGGCTCCAGGCTCCGAGCCATCAGCCCAGAGCCTGACGCGGGGCTCTAACTCACGGACCGCGAGATCGTGACCTGGCTGAAGTTGGACGCTTAACCGACTGCGCCACCCAGGCGCCCCAAAAGTTCTGTATTTTTATTGCATACCTTAGATCAATAAAAGCTTTCTATGAAAAAAAATATATACATATTAGAAAAAGTGAAAAACAAAAGAGGATATCTACTTAGAAGTTGTCAGATAAGAGGAGAAATTTTCACAAAGCAAATTAAATAGATACATTCTGTTCTTCAAGAAAACATTTTGTGAAAGAGGTGGAAAGCTAAGTCCTCTGATGTTCCAGTGGTAGCATGGTTGAGTCTCCCCAGCTTGGGCTACTATGGAACACAGTTGCCTGGGGTAGGTAACTAGGCACCAGGTCATGGGGCACATGAAATTTAGTGATGAGGGTAAGAATTTCCATTTCATCTTTGGCATCCATTTTTCAGTCACTTGACACTGTTCCCCAAAGACGTCAGCAGAGCATCTGCTCTGTTGACAGCATGAGCAGCTTGACATTTCTTCTGAGGAATGAACTATTAGGGTTCTTGGAAGGCATGACAGAGCCCGGCAGGAAGCCCCACAGCTTTGGACAACTTCCGCAAATTGCTTCCCAAACGTCATGGATACAATTACACTTATATTTTTCTCTTAATAATTCACCGAAGGGCTAAACCACTGCCTATTCTGGATACCAAGTCTGCTCTAGGCACAGTTCCTAGGATTCCATATGGACTATGGGCAAAGATGAGTGAAAAGCTTTCCTTACAGAGCATGCACGTCTAGTGCAGGCCTTGGGGTCGACATAGTCTGGACAGAGTTGATCATTTGTTTTTTATCACATTTGTTTATTACTGAGAAAGGTTTTGAATTGCTATCCTGCTTATTTCTTGAAACATATATACATAATTGCATCAAATGCCCATAGTAAAAATGTTAAAACCAGACAATAGTATAGTATAATGAAAAATAAATCTGCCTTTAACTCCTGATTTTCTATATACACCACAAAGTTGACCTTAATACCAGTTTCTAATGTACCTTTTAATTAGCATTTACAGGTTTATAACATTTTTTCTTAATGACTGCTTTGTATTACACTGTATGAAGGTATTTTATTTTATTTTTAAATTTTTAATGTTTATCTATTTTTGAGAGACAGAGAAAGAGAGACGGACAGAGTGTGAGTGGGGGAGGGGCAGAAAGAGAGGGAGACACAGAATCTGAGGCAGGCTCCAGGCTATGAGCTGTCAGCATAGAGCCCAATGCGGGGCTTGAACCCACAAACCATGAGATCATGACCTGAGTTGAAGTCTGACACGCAACTGACTGATCCACCCAGGTGCCCTTTGCATGAAGACATTTTAAATAAAATTTCTATATTGTGTGGTATGTTTGCTATATCTAATACTGTGTTCATAATGCTACTACAGTGGAAACTCTCACACCTCCATGGAAGTCGATAAAATTTGGTTAAAAGCCTGGAGTCCAGAATCAGACTACCTAGAATCAGTGGGAGCTCCTTTCTTTTTTTTTTTTTTTAACCTAGCTTTGATATTGGGAAAGTTACTTTACCTTTATTTGTTTTAGTTTCCTCATGAGTAAATGGAGTTATAATTATACTGGCTTCATAGGGTTTTGTGAGGATAAAATGAGTTTCTGAGTGCATGTACAAGGGGAATATATAGGTCAGTACAGATGTGCATCTTAAAAATTGTCAAATATTTCCATCTCCACCAATAGAATGTGAAAGTATCAGTTTACATTCATCCTCAGTAACAGAATACTCTAACATGTAAATAACTGTTGCCATTCTGATAGGAATAAAATTGCATTTCATTGTTGCTCTAAATTTTATTTTTTAATTATGGAGAAAATAAGTTTTTATGTGTTCATGTGCTGTTTTTCACTGATATCCCAGTGAACCCTACTACTATTTTCTTTTTCCTATTTTACCATTGTGTTGCCCATCGTCTTCATATTGACTCACAGAAGTGTCCCTTATCTTAAGAAACTTAACCTGTGGTCAGTAATATATATACAGCAAGCATATTTCCCTCAGTTTTTTGCTTATCTATTGACTTCAATTTCAATATTTATATCATGCCAAAACTTTTAAAACAGTACCTATTTTAATAATATCTATTCAAATTTATCAATATTATTATTTATGACTTCTGGGTTTTTCACCTGCCTCAGAACACCTTTCATCCACTTTTAGTAGAATGAATAGAGAGCCCATGGGGAAAATTATCCCAAAAGGAGACTGGATATCCATATTTTAAAAAAGAAAAAAAAAAACAAAGAACAAAACAAGGGTGCCTGGGTTGTTCAGTTGGTTAAGTGACTAACTCTTCATGTTGGCTCAATTCATGATCTCAGGGACATGAGACAGAGCCCCATATTGAGCTCAGCACTGCATGTGGTGTCTGCCTAAAGATTCTCTCTCTCTCTCTCTCCCCCTGTGCTCTCTCTCTCTCTCTCTCTCAAAACAACAACAACAACAATAACTATTGTTTGGTCCCTTTGTCACAGTACACACAAAATCAAATTCTCAAAGATTATATATCTATATGTGAAAGTCACAACTTTCAGAGGATCATAGAAGAGAATATCTTCATAAGATTGGGGTAAGAAATAAAATGAAAGAAACTTAAAACCACTAACTATAAAGGAAAAATCAATAAATGAGACTACCAAAAGCCAAAACTTACCTTCACCAAAAACTACAATTAAGAGAACAAAAAGATCAAGCCACTGAGTAGGACATATTTACAACTTACATAATCAACAAGGTTTTATACCCAGAATATATTTTAAAACGTCTTTAAATTAGTATTAGCAAGAAGTTTAAAAAGATATTCCACAAAAGAAGATATCCGAATGGCTAATAGGAAAATGTATGAAGACTCATTAGTAATCAGGGGAATGCAAATTAAATCAGAATAAAATGTCACTGCATATCTACTACAAAAGACTGACAATACCAAATGTACTGGGAATGTAGAACACATTGCTTGTAGAAATGTAGTGCACATTGGCAGTTTGGCATTATCAAGGGATAGGTGATGGTAGCTTATTAAGGTGGGCAGTTGGGGTGACAAAAAACAGTCAAATTCTGGATATGTTTTGAGTAGAGAGATAACAGATTTGCTATTGGAAAGTATGTGGTTAGAAAGAAGAGAATAGAGTGAAGGTATGCAGTGAAGGGCAGAATGAAAAATAATTCCAAAGTTTGGTCTAAACAAACAAATAGATGAGTTTGTCACCAAATGAGCATAAGAAAGGCTGCATATGAGCTTTTATTTTTATGGATGAGGGAATGGATGGCTCAGTAATTCAATTTCTTGCCATATTAATTTGAAATGCCAGTTGTAAACCCAAGTGGTAATATCAAGTAGGCACTTGCATGTACAAACCTGGGGTTTGGGGATAAGGTCCAGACTGGGAAAATATACTTGGGGATCTTCAGTGAAGAAAGTGTTCTTTTTGACCAAGGCAGTAAATACACAGAATGAAAAAACGTTGGTAAGATGACTGACCACTGAAGTTTAAATGTTTGTGGAAGTGAGGAAGAACCAGCTATGGAAACCAGAGTGGTAGTGAGGTGAGAGGGAGAGCAGAAGACTGCAGTAACCTGGGAATTAATCAGACAAAAACATGTTTCTAGGAGGAGACAGTATTCAATTGTTAAATGTTGTTGATGGACCAGCTAAGACAAGACCCAAGAATTGCTTATGGATTTAGAAATGTGGAGGCCATTGATGACCTTGGAAAAAATTTTTCAGAAGTCCCATGGGGGTGAAATCCTGAATGAAGAGAGGGGAGAAACAAACAAATAGTAGTAACAGACAAAACAAGAGTTTTGCTCAAAAGAAAAAAAAGGCGATAGCAAGAGAGGTTAAATAGGATAAAGAAAATAGAATGTGTGTATGCTGATGGGAGATGAGCAGGAAAGAGATAAAATTTAATGGTACAAAAGAGAACAGACTCTGAAACAATATCCTAGAATGGGCCAAAGTCATAAAATCTCACGTGGAAGTTGATCAACTTCTGTTAGGAGCACAAGGAATTCATTTGTGATAACACCAGAGAAGAAAGATCACTGGAACATGGATGTAGATAGGTGGTCAGATATAAAAATAGCAGCTCATGACATGTATTTTCTAGTCACTTGTATTTTCTCAGTAAACTAGGAAAGAAAGAGATCATCTGTAAATGGAGAAAGGGAAGATGTTTTGAAGGGTTTTATGAGACAGACAATGATAGGATGTTACTTTCCAGAAGACCTGGGAAGTACAAAGAGATTGCAGTAAGAAGGTCAGGAAGAATTAAAGTAGTAATTTGCACATATTTTTATGTAAATATGCAACAACATGACTTTTTAAATCACAAAAGAGTATTTAATTTTTACTCTATGTACTAAAAATCTTTTATTGTGTTCTGAGAATACCTGATGAATCAATCACACAAATGTGGTCATTGTCTCTAGGAAGCTTATAAAATTCTTCCTCCTCTGGGGTAGTCCTCTTGGAAAACCAAATAATTATTTCCATTGCTTTACTACTGAGAAAAATAGTACTTGATTCACCCTTTAGATACACGTTTGGAGCTTATGAACACAAAACTATGCAAATAAATGTAACTTCAGATATATTTTCAAACCAAATTATCTATCTATTGCTTATTCCCTGTCTGCCTTCTGAATTTTAAGGGCCAAGAGGCAAAAACATTATTTTCAACATCACTCAATCTTCAGGTTCTGGAGTGACACTGGCACATGGTAAGAGCTCAGTAACTATTTCTTGAACATATAAGTTAATGGAAGGAATATAGTAAATCAGGATATACTACTTGAAGAAATACCTGAGGAAAAAAGTTTCCATTTCTATACCCTACACTGTTTTGTCAAAGTGGAAGCTTAATAAAAATTGGATAAATTTGGTTAACCTATTCAAAATATTTTGACTATAAGACATATGTAGCCCCAGAATATCATAGGAGTACAATATAATGGAACTCAGATAATTTTGCTAGATATTGTTAAAAAGATTAAGGAAAGTTCTCATCTCACTGGATTTTAGTCTTCAGCAAATCAAGAAAATGTCACTAATTATTAATGAAAGCCTTTTTAACTTATTAATCTGTGAAATATATGTATAGAAGTGAATTAATTGTTAATAACAAAAGACAGATGTGAAAGATAACACACCCAACCATCAAGTTTGCCAAAGTTATGACTTCTCCTGGGAATGAATTCTTTAGGAAAAATAAATTGAATAATGTTAAGGATGGAGAACAATCAGACATGGATGAGGAAGTTCTGACATTGACACATATTCTTCTATAAATTCTGAGATGTATTCTGTGCATCATTCAATACATATTTTTTAAATTAAGTTAAAGGATCTCATCAGTGATCTACCAAACAATGTGAAAAACATGATAAATTAAATGATTGATGTTTTAATGCTTCACACATCTACTGATACTGAAAAAAAAAGGTTTATTTCTTAGACTATTTCTTTAGGCTCATTAATTATAATCTTAGGCATCATTCAGATATTGAAAACAAACTTGCAAATTAATCTTTTTCTTGTTAATTTTTGAATAAGTTACTAAAGAGATTTGGTAAACTGGTTAGCTATAGAATCAAATATTTTAAGTTTCTCACGTCTTCAATATGAAGTTTATTACTTATTTATTATAAATATACAAGCTCTTGTTGTAATTTATCTATTAAACATAAGCTAATGTATTCTTAATTATGAAAACATCCGTAAAATGTGTATAGGTTTACTGAATTAAACAATTAAAGTAGATAATTTTTATACTATCAAAAGTCAAACTTCTATATAACTTGGGTTTAATGGTTTTTAAAAATTTGTATTCATGACTAATGTTATTTTATTGACTACTTAGAACCTAAAATCTTGCAAATATAATTTGCTTTGTCTTGGCTCTCATCCAGATAATACTTGAAATAAGTACATAGTTCTCTGTAGATGGTACCTCTTCTTGATATTATGAAAGACAACCGTTAAGTACATTAAAATCATACTCCTCTGACAATAGTGATGGTTTCAGTAAGTTATTGCTACTCAGTGACTATGAATGGCGGCTGATAAGTTTCAAGAATGAGTTGTGATGGCAGCCTCACATTGCCTGACTTTCAAAGAACATGCAAGTGAAGGGACCTTGGTCTTCTTGCTTAGTCTATTTTCTGTAAGTGGGACTTTTCAAGGGTGGACTGTGTTTCTAAGATAGAATGCTTGGAAATACTTGGTGATTTATTTAACGTGCCCACCATTACCCTCAGCACTTATAAATAGGTATAGCATCAGTCCTCATTTATTCGATCATTTAAATTTTTTTGAATGCCTACCCTGGCATTGGGATGTCATCTGTATTTCTGTTTGAATTAGTTCCTGACTTTAGTACTGCCTTTAAGGCTATGGAGTTAGTAGCACAGTTTTGCACCTATATCATTCAGTCCCCACAGCTTTCCCATTACATCATCATTTTGTTGATTAGGCAGAGTTCATCATGATGCTCCCACATGAGCAGAGATGCTCTTCAAGAAGAACTTGACCTTTCTATAACTTCTTGCTATTGACAATTCCTTAAATTGAATTTATTCCCAAGAACTGCATCCCTACTCCTATTTTCATGAAAAAGAGTCAGCTTTCTCTGTGCTGACTACACACAACCAAAAGCAATGAAATCCAAGTATCATCTCTAGTCAGCATGTCCTTCAGTAACAGGATAAAGGGGTATGGCTACCTGAATCTAATTCCTCTTTCAAATTCACCAATATAATGACTTATTCCATTTATGTTTAAGGATAGCCAAGGGCAAGAATTGCTACAATAACAGGACTCTAAGCCCATGTAAAAACACCTCAGCTTGGGAGGAAGTATCCTCCAAGTATTCCACATGCCTTTCTGTCTCTTAGTTCACTGGGCCTAGCCACTAAGCTTATGGTCAACCAAAAGTATGGTTATTTTTCCACCATGGATGGGATCACCATTACTGTTCTACTTATCAAGGCCACTTCCCCAATAATACCAATTACTCTCTTTGATTATCTTCCTGAGAATACTACTAAATGATATAGATTTTGCCACCCAGAAGTCAAATGTATATAGCAAAAGAACATTTACCAAATCTGTTCCAGATCCATACTGCATCTAAGGCCAGAGTCTTACAATTTTCGATCCCAAATTATTTCAAGGCACTTTGTCCAAAACAGTCTATCAGAGATTCCATAATGGGATCAAATGACAATATCATGATTAATGTAGATTCCAATAAAGCTATGGCTTAATTTGAATACAAATCACTTTCCATTATCGACTTCTCAGAATAAAATTATATACTAAGCCAAAGAAAATATACAAAAGTATGCAATTTCCTAGTCGATCTGAAAATGTTAAAATTAAACACAATGCCCTGTCACCTTCTCTTATGTATTTCTTTCTGAAAACAAGAAGTCATACATTTCTGTGTCCCTTTAAAAAGAGAGAAGACAAAGGAGCGGGGAGGACCAGGTAGAGGAGAATGAAAAGAAGAAAAAGAAGAGCATGTTCCCAGGTTCTTCTCCAGAAGGGGAGATGTAATCCTATTAAACGAGAACACAACATCACAAGATAATTTCAGAGGATTCTTTCAGTTCTGCATACTCTGGCCCTAACCAGCTACCAGAATGGAGAACAATGAGCCTCTTTATCATTGGTCCTGCTATTATTTAGAGCATCTAAGTACCTGTTTTTTTTTCCTAATTTCAAGTTTCCTTTCTATACTCCGAATCTAAAATATTTCTACCAATGCCACTTTCTCCTGACAGTGGGGTGTTTATACTGATGACAGGCAATCCTACTGGCAAATACATTGATTTATAATTTGGGAAACTTCAGTTATTTGCTCTCCAAATAGTGCTTGACCTCATTCAGTCATATATGGGTGTCTTCGATTTCTTGATATCCCTAAACATCTATCAACCTAATTCTGTCTGTTCTTCCAACTTGGATGTTGCCCTTACAATATTCCTTGGAGTTCCTCTTGATGTATAAATGTGTTAATTGTTTAGATTTGGGGAAAGCAGTTGTGTTTAATTTTCTCTGCAGAATGGTCTTTATATATATTTTCTGTAATATATGCCTCAGATCCTGCTGGGATCCTCTACAGTAAGAAATGTGTTGCCTTTCATTTCCAGTTCTGTCAAAATATGTTTGTTTTCATTCTCCTGAGTAGGGTATTCATATCTAAGAGTTATTTTCTCAACCCCAAATGTAGCCCAGGTCTGGATACTACCTTTGAGATCTACTTATCTTCCCCTAGTTTATATCACCCATCATTTATCTTGCCTTATATTTCTTATTTTACACAATTTCCACAACATATTTCTTGAAAGAATAGTTAATACCAATGTCTCTACTTATAATAGTCAACTTACCTTGAAACTCACTCACCATTAATTTGAGCATTTTTTACAAGTACAGCTAGTTATACCTTGTTACATTTGTTGCAATAGTTTATAAGCTATTGTTATGACCACTACAATTTTCAGTGAGGGCACTTTTCCATTAGCTTTTACTATGCCCTCTGTCCATGGCTTTGAGACGGCATTTCTCCATGGTTTCTGAGTCCTAACTCCATCCCAGGGGAATAATGTCTGTCTGATCTCTGATGTTCACTATATTCTTCTGTTAGGTTTCTCAAGCCCCTACCACTTTTTCTGGCCTGGTTATCAGTCAAAATACTCCCCCTTTGTCTAGCCAAAACCTTAAAAGTAGTTAAATCTTGTTATATTATACACTAAGTATATTTCTATCATTTGAATCAGAGTCTCTGAAACCTTGAATTTCTTTGAAGTATATGCCTTTTCTCTTTTAGCTTGTTCTACTAAATCATCCCCATTTTCAAAGAGACTTTTCTTAAAATACCATCTCCTATTCATAGAAAGCATTTTTCGGTTTCTCTACCTGTTTCTTATGCCCCAACACTTTTTCTATACAACATTATCTCAAGATTAGGTCACCTGAGGTATAAGCTTTCTTGAATAATAATAATTGAGGAATAATTGAATAATAGTAATTTAAGTATTTCTGATTAGCTCATCTCTATCTCTATCCAAGGAACGTTATATGTTCAAACCTGCTGGGACTCCTGTTTCTATTTGTTCATGAATCAATTTCATCATATTCCAGTAAATAGGACTAACATTTGAATTTCCAATATTCACAGCATAGTTATCAACTGATAAGGAGTATAATTTTAAGGGTATGTTAATATTTTTAAAAGATCATTTTTTAAATTTTTTAATGTTTATTTATTTTTGAGAGAGAGAGAGGGAGAGGGACAGAGAGAGAGACACACACACACACACAGAATCTGAAGCAGTCTCCAGGCTCTGAGCTGTCAGCACAGAGCCTGACGTGGGGCTTGAACCCATGAGATTGTGACCTGAATCAAAGTTGGACACTTAAACTGACTGAGCCATCTAAGCACCCCTAAGAAGACAATATTTAATTGGTCTTGCCTTAATTCTGGTGAAACATAGTAGTTACAGTCTCAAAGCTTTATAAAAAAAAATCTGTTAGTGACCTACACATCTGGCTGAGAAGCAAAACAGAGGCTACTAAGCATACAGAAGTTATTTTAAACTGGTTATTAACAAGTCTTAAAGGAAGCCATGAAGATAAGATACCATGTGCCTTGGTTTCTTCAGAATTTCTCTACATGTAACTTTCCAATACAATGTGGGGAATGTGAGAATACAATAAAGTCACATGTCTTACCACTGAAGGGAGCAGGATCCATGACTATAAACCTTATGACAGAGAGGAGCAATTGCCAACCTCCCACAAGTAGGAGAGAGAAAAGGAGGTGCACCATACATGCTCTATTCCCTCTCTCAAATTCACTAGCAGTGGAAGTCCCTCTCTCCTCATGAGGAATGAGTTATGGAAGGCCAGAGAATGGTCCTGGGTATTATGATGACAGGGGTTCTGTTATACTGATGGAAATACCACGATGGCAGTGCAGTGAAGTAGAACTTACTCCACTTTTAGAACTTGTAAGCACACTTAGCCATGTTCTTCAAGGAAAGGCATTTGACCAACAGAAAACATTTTCACATTAAGCTCCATCCTGTCCTCAAGATTTCTGTGTCATAAAAAAATTAACTTGGGTCTTCACTCACACAAATATAAGGCCAGAAAATGCAAATATAACAAGAGGGTATACAGCTATCTTATTCTTTCCTGTTAGTTTGACCCAAAGCATGGTCATCTTACTTGTGCAGATTCTATTCTGAATTTTCTTGGTCCATTGAGAGATAAAGTCATACTTGTTACCTGTTGGAGCCAATTGCAGATCTCTGCTGCTCCTGAAGTCATCTATGGGGTGATGGTAGGCAAAAACAACTTTAACCTACTTTATCCTGCCCGTTATTGGATAATATCTCTATTTGCAAACAAGCAATCAAGAGAACAACTGGGGCGCCTGGATGGCGCAGTCGGTTAAGCGTCCGACTTCAGCCAGGTCACGATCTCGCGGTCCGTGAGTTCGAGCCCCGCATCAGGCTCTGGGCTGATGGCTCGGAGCCTGGAGCCTGTTTCCGATTCTGTGTCTCCCTCTCTCTCTGCCCCTCCCCCGTTCATGCTCTGTCTCTCTCTGTCCCAAAAATAAATAAAAAAACGTTGAAAAAAAAATAAAAATAATGATATTTTAAAGAGAACAACTACACGGAGAATGTGGGGTTTTTTCCTGGGTAAAAGGTGTGGTATGGGATTTATAGAAGCTGAACTTGTAGCAATTTTCCTTATTTTGGCAGCAGATGAGTAATTCCTAAGATCCCAGCAGCATTTATACTGACTTTCCAGAAATAAGAGTTAGGAATTGAAAGAAAAAATTATAGATATATATCTCTCAAAGGTGAAGAACTAGAATAACTTATCCCACTGAAAAAAACAACATCGTCTTAATTATTAACATGGATTAGAATTGTTTTGGTATTGCCAGTTACCCTTTATGTTTTAAAAAAAGAAAGCTGGCGTGGCTGTTATCATGTAAGAAATTATTAAGGGGATCGATACATTAATATGGTCTACATGGTGGTCTTCACTAGGTTTATGGCTTAGTTTTAGTGCCTTGAGAGTCACTTCCAGTTGGTTTTGGCTTCTGGGGTTTTTCGAGAATGTGTGCCTTAACATAAGTGCCAGATATGGGGCTTATCATTTCAGTAGCCATATCCAGGAATTGATTCTATACCTCAAAATAGATAGTATTTATGTTCTTTTGTGATAATACCCTTGAGCTGTTATCTCCCTAAATAAGTTAATATATACCATAGAGATATTTTTGGAGCTGGACTAAACTAGAATGTATTAGAGTAGCTTCCCTAAATATTTCTGACCTGAAATAATAATAATTATAATAGGAGTAGTAAGTGTATCACTCTATTAGCATAGGCACAGTTAAAATGTGTCTACTAGTTATCATTTAAAATTAAACTGAGTTGGGGCGCCTGGGTGGCTCAGTCGGTTAAGCGTCCGACTTCAGCTCAGGTCACGATCTCACGCTCCGTGAGTTCGAGCCCCGCATCGGGCTCTGTGCTGACTGCTCAGAGCCTGGAGCCTGTTTCAGATTCTGTGTCTCCCTCTCTCTCTGACCCTCCCCCGTTCATGCTCTGTCTGTCTCGGTCTCAAAAATAAATAAATGTTAAAAATTTTTTTTTTAAATTAAACTGAGTTATGGTCTATACTTAAAAATAATTCATATATTCTTTCATTTATTCATCCTGACAACCTGAGAATTGGCTAATGTCATTGCATCTTTTTTAAAAGAGAAGAAAACAAAGTGCAATGGAAAAATAAGGCAACTAGTCCCAGAACACTCAGTAAATAAATGGCTAAGTAGGAACTTGAAGCCATGTCTCCCAAATCTGCATCCTTAACAATTTCACTAAATGTTCTCTGTGGAGTAGAATACTCCAGCATACAAGCTGAGAAGGTGCTTCTGAGTAGGACCCAGGTAGCCTGGTTCATACAGCCCTTCAACAGAAATATTAGCAGTACTGAGCAGAAAAAGTAAGTTTGAGTCATGGAACCTAAGATGCCCGCCAGAGGCTGCCTGATGGCAGAGAGTGTGTACTAACAGGTTTGAAGCCTCAGTAGACGGGAAAGCTGAGACTGCCTCCCTCCTGCACACACTGTTTTTGTACACCCCCTAGCATGTCATGGTATATCTCCACACCATGATGAATCTGTACAGTCCTGGCACCGAGAAGAATAGTCTTATAAGCTGTTAAAAAGCTAATGAACATTCACCAAATACCTGCAGAAAACACAAAACCTGAATAAAGATTTGAAGAAAATAATGAGGAGGATGTTACCATTAGTGCAAACACCACTACAAACAACGTAGCATAACTCTGAGAAGTTTTTATCCTTGGGCAATCCCATCACCACCTTAGAAGCAGCGTTTGAGTATCAGAGAATGGCCACTCTCTAGTGCATTATTACCTAGTATAGACTTATAATCTGTGATGTGAAGAGAGGAGGAGTACCACCAAAGGGGGGCTTGCTTTCTGGACAGAAGTATATGATCAGAAGCAGTGAAAATACTGAAGGTCCTGTCTGACATCTGGTCACCTGGGGGAAAACTCTGAACATTTAGTTTTTGAAAATAGAACTTACACAAGACAACAGATAATAGGATGATCATGTTTTTTGTTTTTTTGTTTTTTTCTGGTCCAGTCCAATACTTGGAATCAAACAGTGGGCAAAAAAGTAAGAAAAAAATCCTAGCCTAAGCTTTTTCTGTAATTATCTAAAATTATCTAGATTAAACTTGAATATATCTACTGTACCTCATTAGGCATACTGTTCCACTGCCTGCCCTTTCTATCTGAAAATGTTCTCTCATTTTCAAATTGAATTTCTCCCCCATTAACTTACTGCTTAGGTATACTTTAATGGCTTTCCTTTCAACGTAAGCCCACTTGTTTTGGCTGTGAAATTATCTCATTTCTTTGTATAAAGCCCAGGTTCATTTCTAATTTTCAGTAATTGTGTCCATTTCTAGGTGAAAAATGTAAGCCCAAACAAAAGGCCTCTTAAAACTGGCGTGTCATTTTCAATTCTTTCTCTTCCAGACGCTGGTTGTTAATTTTCCTTATAATACATGTCTGTTCTCCCTCTCCAATGTACTGTTATACCTAATACAGCAAAGCATCTGCACCTTGCTGTGTGAGGTCATCTCCTGATAGAAGCTGACAGCTTTACATAGCAATGGGCAGCTCAGGTGAAGTAGCCTTCAGGTAACCCATCACCCATTTGTCTTCTGAGTAAAAGCCTAAGGAGAACCATAAGTCTATCCTTATTGTTACATTAACTTAGAAATTCACCGGCTGAAAGCTTCGATGCATAGGAACTCTGGGGAAAAGGCACGTTTTATTTTAATTCTAAATATAAATTTGGCCACACACTCATAAACACATACATGCACACACACAGACATTTGATATACATTTGCATGCACATTCACACACATACATTCTGAAAAATCACATACACACACACGACACACTCAATACACAGTGTCTTTATAAACTTGTTTGAAAATAACTTGCCAATACCTTTCAGTCTTTGACTTGTGTCAGTTTGCCAGTGGGGGAGAATGAATTGTAGATGACATTCCAAGTAGAGGAATGAGCTTGTAGAAAGACATTGCGTGCTATAAGGACCTTGAAATTTGTAAAACATGGGAAGGAAAGTACATCTGGCACAGAAAAATAAACACAAAATGAGGTTGTAGCTGTAACTTGGAGTAAAGCTGAGAAGATCCTTGCATGCCAAGCCTCAGACCCTGGACATAATCCAAACACACGGTGTAGGAATCAAGCATCTGAACTCAATCCAAGTGATACAAAGGGCATGAAAAGCATTTCAAATAAAATAAAAACTTTTAACAACTTTTATATACACAATATGATTAAAGTGAATTTATTTAGGGGCGCCTGGGTGGCTCAGTCGGTTAAGCGGCCAACTTCGGCTCAGGTCATGATCTCACGGTCCGTGAGTTCGAGCCCCACATCGGGCTCTGTGCTGACAGCTCAAAGCCTGGAGCCTGTTTCAGATTCTGTGTCTCCCTCTCTCTGACCCTCCCCTGTTCATGCTCTGTCTCTCCCTGTCTCAAAAATAAATATAATGTTAAAAAAATTTTTTAAAAAAGTGAATTTATTTATATTTTCCCTTAACATAGAAGCAAATAATTAAAAAACAATAGCTATGCAGCAGTAGGACAGATAGTAGGGTGATTATTGTCCTAAGAATGAGGAAACCAACATTTGAGGCATTTAAATAAATTTTCAGGTTCACACAATTCCACTGGATTGATGTTTTCAAACTCAATAGCTCAGATAGTACTACACCAGCTGGAGAAGTTTCCTAAAAAGAAACTTGGCTTCTGAAAGTGAGTCACAGTTTAGGTGCACCAAAAGATCTCGAAGCTCCCATGGAAAGACAAAGGACCAGAGAAAAGAAGCGTAGAAGTGTGAAAGATTAATATTATATCCAGATTTGGGGGAAGATACTGACAGAATGTTTGCTAGGGGATTTTTTATAATGAGAAAAAAATGAAAATAATATGTTACTGAAATGAAGTCTAAAAAAATGACATGCATCACATATATATGAATATCATGTGGGCATTAAGAACAATTTTTAATTCAATGGCAAAGGTTCACTGGATAACAAAGAAAAACAAAACATGCAAAATAAGCTCAAAAACAAAAATCAAAAAACTAACTGTACACACAGTCATGCTTTCAAATACAACTATCATTTACCCACTCATCTAGATCTGTATCATTTATTGATCTCTCCACCTAATTATGCTTTCAATCTGTCTATTTACCAGGCATATATAGGAGGTTGCAAGGAAACTAATTAGATATTCAGGGATCCCCCCCCCCGCTTTTTAAACTTTTTTTCCATATGCCTCCCAGTGTAGCAGAGACATCTGGTGAGGGAACACATACACCATTAGTGTCTAAGGGGGATAATTTTGCCTTCTCCATAAAATGCACACATTTAGTTACTTACTGTCTTGTATTCAAATGGCAAGTGAGGAGTCAGGGTACAAGGAGCTAGCAACACAAAAATTTCAGTGAGTATTTGTCATAAGTGTCTACTATGTGCTAGGCAATGGAGATGCTCTGTATTTGTGGAGTCAGGTGTGGTCTAACAGATGATAAAAAGTGCAGTAACAATGCAAATGTGTTAAATGGTATAATGGGGCAATGAAAGGTATTTGGAAACTACATATTAAGAATATGGAATCGTGCTTAGGACAAAGTCAAAAGACTTATAGAGCAAGAGCTATTAAGACTCAGATCTTAAAGAGATATGAGCAATATATGCCCACAAAGATCAGGAACACACGAAGGCCCTGAGATGACAGATCCCTGCCTGCCACATTCGAGGAACTGAATTGTATTCAGATTGGACTGTCCAGTGCGTGATTTAGGGGAACAAATAAAATGATGAGTCTTTAGAAGTAGGGAAGTGGCAAGTCCTAAATGTTTCTAGAAGCAGGGGCACCTGGGTGGCTCAGTCAGTTGAGCATGCAACTTTGGCCCAGGTCATGATCTCACAGTTCACGAGTTCAAGCCCCGTGTTGGGCTCTGTGCTGACAGCTCAGAGTCTGGAGCCTGCTTCAGATTCTGTGTCTCCCTCTCTCTTGGCCCTTCCCCAGCTCACACTCTGTCTCTCTGTCTCTCTGTCTCTCTCTCTCTCTCTCTCTCTCTCAAAAATAAATGAAAACCTTAAAAAAATTTAAATGTTCCCAGAAGCATATTGGAGAAACTTGGGATCTATCCATAGAGCAGAAGCATTTTAATGGATTTGGATTTTGTCAGGTAGGGGTCAGCATTTCAGCGGATTTATTCTGGAGTATTAATTGGTTATAAACAAGGCTGGATGGAGGGATATCTGTTAGGAGGCTATTTCAGTAGACCCAGAAAGAGATGATGGTGGGCTTAATTATTGTAATAAAAACAAAAATAAAGGAAAAATTATAATCCATAAATATGAATATGGTGGTAAGGACCTACTTATAAATGGATTGCTTTCTTGAGAGAGTTTAGGTGAGATGTAAGTGACAGAAGGTGAAAAAAAAAGATTTTTCCTATGAACAAATTTAAATTATCATATAAAAATATCTTGTCATGGGGGTGCCTCGGTGGTTCAGTTGGTTAAGTATCTGATGCTTGGTTTCGGCTCAGGTCATGATCTCACAGATTGTGGGATCGAGCCCCACACCGGAGCCTGTGCTGACAACATGGAGCCTACTTGGGATTCTTTTTCTCCCTCTCTCTCTGCTCCTCCATTTCTTATTCACTCTCTCTCAAAATAAATAAATATTTAAAAAAATGTTGTCATGTATATTAGTGATCCCTTGAAAACATTTATAGAAGCCTCAGACCTGAGACTCTCTGAAGAGCTTTTGTTTGTACATGTGTATGTGGTGTGTGTGTGTGGGGGGGGTGTAATTTGAGGATCTGGAGGCAAAATAATAGAGGAGGAAGAACTACAGAAATCTTTGGAGAGATGTGGTAAGAATACATTTGAGTCCTTCCAGAGATAATGGGCACTGGATTGGGGGTACTCGGAGGTTTCTTTATGTGCTGGGGAAGAAAATGTAGTAGGAGATTAAACTGTAAGTGCCTAGAAAAAAAAATGGAATTGTGACACAAATGTAATTCATACCCACTTCTCAATGACATTTGGGTACATCTGTATTTTTCAAGTTTCTACAATAAGCAGATAGCATAAGACCCTTGACATTTACAAGGGATAAATCCCAAGATCTTAGCAAATTTCTAGCTTTGCAAATACAGAAAAGTTTGTATAGTCTCTTCACTTCTTTAAAAATTATATTTCCTTGAAGGTAAATAAGTTTTTAGTGCATTTCCTTTCATAATCAGCAAATCTTATTGCTTCTAACTACAAAATACATATGGAGTCGAAACTAACCTCACAAACTGTGCTGTGACCACTCTAGTTTAAACCATATCTTTTGTTTTTCTTAAAGAACTACAATAGACACTACAACTGCTACCCTTTTTTCCATTTATAAACTTCACATGGCCCAGAATATTTATAAAATGTATATCATATGTCACTCCTCTGCTTAATATTTTTCAGTGTCTTTCCACTGCTTTTTTAAAAAACCCGCACTCATTGCCATAACTGAAAGAAATACTTTATAATCTAAACTTCCTAAATTAGAACTTCTCTTGTACCACCCTTTCCATGTTTAATATGCTGCAGCTGGCCCTTGGGAGGATAAATTGACAATAAACAACATATAGTTTCACCGAAGAAAAAAATTTAACTACACACTTAGAAATACTGCAAACAATTTCAAGTCACAGATATTTAGCACTGTTCACTGTTTCAGTCAGCATAAGCTAAGTTATGCTGCTTTAACAGACACAAATCATTTTTGGCTTTACAAAACAAGGCTAATTTTTTTGTTTATAAAAAGTTCGCCTTGGGTCTAGGAAACTCAGTGGTAAAGCTCATCCATCTGGTCCCTGCCCTCTTGAGACTTGGCCATCCATCACAACACAAGCATTACTTCATAACAACTGCAGTTGCAGGATAATGAGATTGGAAAATCCTTGGGGTATTTTCACTGCCTGTGCTTGAAAGACATGCATTTTATTAGCCAGAACAAGTCACATGGTCTCACTTCACTGAAAGGAGATTGGGAAAAACAGTGCCTGTTAAGTAAAGGCAGGGAAGGAGAACTGGATACTGATGAGCACTGGTAAATTCTGAGTTTACAGAAGAGCTACAGTTAGCTCTTTCAGTTCTAATATATTAAGTTTAACCTTCCTGCAAAACATATACCTCCTTGCCAAGGAAAGCCACCCTAACCTTGTCAAAAAACAGCTCTAAAGTTTAGGTGTTGTGCAATAACAGTCTGTCTGTCAGATATGGATGTGGCTCTTCTTGGACTGGAAACTTATGAACTCTAACTCCAATCCTTCCCATTCACACTTAGTATATACTGGTAGAATATAGACAGGATAATGTTAATAAATACTCTCATTCTGAAAGGAAAAATGAAAGATACATAACAGTCATTGTTCCTTAGAAATTCTTAAATTCCAGTGGGCAAACATGGTGTGAATGACCTATCTTGAGAGTAGAGACCTACTCCTTGATGAGGCTCTTATCCTGCTGTCCCCGAAGAAGTTCCCTGTCCAGTGTTCTTAGTGGCCTCCTAGTTCCAACTTCTAAAAGCATCTTTCTCCCTTACCTACCTCCCTCATTATCCTCCACATCCGTATCTGAAGTGGACTTGGGGGAATATGCTCTTCTTAGAGACTCTAACAATTTCTCAACCCACTACCTGCCTGTGGAAGCGATCATTCTGGCAATGAATGTTAACATTTATTGGATGCTTTCTATGTGACAGAAATTATACTAAGCAATTGCATGCATTCACTCCTCACAATAGCCTTCTGAAATGGTATCATAATTATTCCTGTTTAAATTGCCCAGTGTTTTATGGAGAGTCCATAATGGAACCTGAATTCAAACCCTGCTCTGTCTGATACCAATCTGTAATGTTTCATTTACTTCTATTGTCTTTATACTTCTGAGCTGAAGGGATTGTTCCAGGAATTGTTAGAAGTGATTCCTGGAGTAGCTCAACATAATCTATATTTTTGACAAATGCGAAGGGTAATTTTAGGTCTCAAATAATGACAGGCTTTTTCCATCTAGGCCACAAGTTTCTTTAGCAGCACATACTATGTAAACATACAGACACACAGCAGGGCTTTTATATACTTGAATATATAAAGATATAGCTATAGCTATAGTATAGATATAGATAGATATAGATATAAATAGATTCTATATAGATACATATTTTTATGTATACCAATTCAGATCCATCTGCCAGGAACCAAATCCCCAGTTGCTTTAAAGATATTTACAGGTGTTCAGGTCCAGTATTTTCTCTGATTTTATTATGTTTTTTTTTTTTTTTTTGCCCCCTTACTTTTATTGACTTATTGAGTCTGTTTTTAATGGTAGATGAAAAGGCTACACCATAAACCTGATATTTACCCAAAAATATTTTAAATATTGATATTAATTTATTGGGGGTTTCTCTTTCTGAAGAGAAATTTTAACCAAAAGGAAAGGAGGTTTTTAATTTAATCATTGTTGTGTAGCTGTTTTTATAGGCTTTGACTTTCAAAGTCTTTGTAATGTTAATCACTAATAGTTTGGGATCAAAAGCAGTCACCTTCATGGTTCTACCATTTTAAAGCCGATTCTTTCGTGAACTCATCACTTTCTTGAAATGTCCTATAAAATGTGGCCAACTTCACTCAAAATACGCTGGTAAAATTCTTTCGTCCAGTCTTTTCTGTAGGCTTTTAGGTTAAGAGGACAAGTTCATTGTTTACGTGATCTACCTACCAAAATTAAGATTTTTACCACTTTATCATATATAACAAATGTTCACCACTTATGATAAATCACCACATTTCTAGGCATCTGTAACAACAATGTCACATTTGAAGTTTTTCTTATGAGAGCACCCCACTTTCAGCAGTAATTTTCTGTATTAGGCAAGTATCTTGGTGGTTCCCAAGGTCATCTCCAGGTTTAGTGTTTTACTAAAAGGACTCATCAAATTCAGAAGTCATTATACTCTTGGCTATAGCTTATTACCATGAAAAGATGCAAAGCAAAATCAACAAAAACAGATGCATCAGGCAAAGTCCAGAGGAAACTAGGAGCAAGCTTCCCAGAATTTTCTCCCAACAGAGTCAATCAAGAGACACTTAATTTTTTCTGCTTTAAAAATGGTAGCTACATGTGTGAACTGCTGTCTCCCAGGGAAGTTTGTTTGAACCTAAGAGCTTTGATGATGGTCACACATAAAGCACACGATACCTTTATGACTGACTTGAACTTACCAAAACTGCAGAATTCCAAAACGAAAGCACATGCCCGCCATAATGCACACTGTTTGCATAAACTGTGTAAACAAACTGCCTATCCTTTCCTTCAAAACTCCAGGCATGCAACACACTCTTATCAGTAGGACATTCCAAGAATTTAATTCCCAGATAGTCCCCCACCAAGAACAACTCAACACTACAGACCCTTCTGGGAATGTGCATGTTTTAAGTAATTCAAACCTGAATTAAGTTTCTTGTACATGCATGTTAGAATGTACTGTGGTAACAACAACAAAAAACTCTACTTTCATTGACTTAAAACAACAAAAGTATTTCACCACCACCATCCCCCAACCCAATTTATGTGAAGTTGACTGAAGACTACTGCAAGGCACTTGATCACCACACAAAAGCTCAAAACCCATGCTGCTTCTATCCTTTGGTTCTACCATGTGAGGACAAGGCTTTATCTGCCATTGTTGTGGCAGAGGAAGAAGAGATTAGAGAATCCGGTGGATTCTTCAAGGTGTCAGCCAGTAGCACGTGTTTTTTTGTTTTTGTTTTTGTTCACATTTCATTGGTTCTCACAGGGCCCCACCCAACTGCCAGGGGCAGGGATTTCAGACTCCCTGAAGGAGCACTAGAAGTTGTACAGAAACATCTGAAATGAAATCAGGAATTCAGGAACATCAAGAGGCTCTAAAATGGAGCTAGGTAGCCAATGGGGCGTTAGTCTTATATACGTCCACACCTGGATGAAATATGAACTTTTAGACTGTACCAACCACCCCAACTGCCACATCCTGGTGCAATTCTCAGAATGGGGCTTATTTCTCTCAACTCCAACCTAGCAGCTGGCATAGTAACCTCTTCTATCTAAACCAACATTAACTGTTTTTCCCTATGCCAATCATAATTCTATTAAAACAACTTCCATAAGCCTGTGGTTTTTGCCTTTATCAACTCTTTCTCTTCCTTCCTTGTAGCACATTTCAGTTTCCTCCTGAATTTTTGCCTCCTGGATTCAAATTCCTAAATACTCGAAATGCATTTTTGGTTTGCTTTACAGCTTCAGTTCTGTCTTATTCAACAAAGGAACACAGATCCAGTTATCAGTGAGAACTAGAGGCATCCATCGTATTTACAAATTGTCAATATTGTGGATGTGAAATCTATGAATGACAGAGAAGTTATACATAGCTGTAACCAAAAAAAATCATATTTTAAAAATTGCTGAGAAGTAAAAAAAAAAAAAAAAGCCAACCAAGGGAACTAGTGGTCACAAAAAGCTTCCCTTGAAATTAGAACATTTTCATTTGTTCACTCATGTCAGTATCAAATCTTCTGGAAAAAAAAAAAGAAGAAACAAAAGCCTGCCTTTGCCAGAAGTCAGAAGGCAATGTCTCATAATAAAAACAAGTAAACATGTTTATTCTCTTGAGATCGTTTGGAGAAATCTTAGATGGTCTTTTCTTCTTTTAATTTTTTTTAATGTTTATTTATTTTTTAAATTTTTTTTTTCAACGTTTTTTATTTATTTTTGGGACAGAGAGAGACAGAGCATGAACGGGGGAGGGGCAGAGAAAGAGGGAGACACAGAATCGGAAACAGGCTCCAGGCTCCGAGCCATCAGCCCAGAGCCTGACGCGGGGCTCGAACTCACGGACCGCGAGATCGTGACCTGGCTGAAGTCGGACGCTTAACGACTGCGCCACCCAGGCGCCCCTAATGTTTATTTATTTTTGAGAGAGACAGACAGAGTGCAAGCAGGGGAGGGGCAGAGAAACAAGGAGACACAGAATGAGAAGCAGGCTCCAAGCTCTGAGCTGTCAGCACAGAGCCCAACGCAGGGCTCAAACCCACAGAATGTGAGATCATGACCTGAGCTGAAGTCAGATGCTTAACCAACTTAGCCACCCACAGGCCCCAATCTGAGACAGTCTTCTAAGGAGAAAGGAAATTTCTCCACAGCCTGGTAGAGTAAACCCTCCAGAGGGATAGGGATTGGAACTTCTACCCATTTTGAACAGTGTAGCTATCGAATATTTTCTACACACCTGACCTTTTGGTAAGAAATCTACATAAATCAGATTAATTATTCCTTACAAGAATCTTTTGAAATAGGCATTTTAAGAACGCCGTTTTAGAGATAAAGAGTCCCAGGTAAAATAGAGAGGTAAATTAGAAAGTGATAGAACGTGAACCCTGGTTTGTGTTGCTCTGAGACACATGCTTGTAACTACAAGGTGAATTGTTTCTCAAAAGGAGATGACCTCAGAGCTGTAAGGATGTGTCACCAAGAGTGGACAAATGAAGCAATTGAGAATGCCACTCACTCTCAATTCTTCTGCAGTCCTATGCATTCTTCCAGCCATTATCATTTAAATAAGAATGTATCTGGAATAAGAAAGTTTATTTACTGCAATTTCTACTATTTTTATGAGGACTTATTATTGGGCTGATATCTCTTGATGTGTAGAGAATTGTACTACAAGTCAGGGCAGGGATGCCTAGGAGGGCAGGGTAGGAGAGAGGGCAGGGGGCACAGGAGGCCAAGAGCTTGGGGGCAGGGTGTGGGGGTCAAGGGTTCATGGATGAACCAGCAGTAGAGTATGGCCAGGGGTGACACAGGGCAGGCAAAGAAGAAATAGCCAAGAATATTGCCCTAAAAGTCCTTATTGCTTAGTCAGAAAAATAGAATAGATGCATAAAAGTGGTAGCCAAGCATCTTGAGTCAATGTATTTTTCTTTCTAAAAGTCTAATTGATGATTAGATAGGATGTCACTCAATAAAAACGTTTATTATAGTCTGCTTCATGGAAGATGTTGCAAATTATGGAGGGAAATGGTAAGAAGGGTCACTATGGTTGAAGTGGGTAGAACATGGGATTCAGAATCCAATTTGAAACAAATTTCTTCCTCTTAATAGTTACACAACTGGTTATTTCATTGTTGTTAGCCTTGTTATCTGTAAAATGGGGATAATGATAACTATCTTATATTTTATGGAAGAGTCAATGAAATAATGTATATGTCATACTCAGCACCTTTCTTGAAACAGTGTGAGCCTCGATCTGTATCTGTTCTTCCTCATCCTTGCTTCAAGGCTGGAGTGATCCATGGTCTTCTGCCAATCAACTCCTTAATTAAGGAGATATTTACTGAATTCTCACTCTAGAACAGTAGTCACTGTTTCAGTCGCTTAGGATTGAGCAGTGAACAAACCAGGTTTCTGCTTTCTTGGAGCTTATATTCTTGAGGGAGTTCATTCAAAAAAAGAAAAAAATAAAACAAAAACAAGTAACCAAATAATTATACATGCCTATCTCAAATGGTGATACATTTTACAAAGTGATTCAAAGTGTGATGTGAGAGTGAAGGGGAGGTAGTATAGTTGGGGGAACCTCTCTGGTAAGAGGATATCCAGATGAGCAGACCTGGAGACAACTTTTTTCAGTGGGAATAACGTATGTAAAGACATGGATTTGGGGGCGCCTGGGTGGCTCAGTCGGTTAAGCGTCCGACTTCAACTCAGGTCACGATCTCATGGTCTGTGAGTTCGAGCCCCGCGTCAGGCTCTGGGCTGATGGCTCGGAGCCTGGAGCCTGTTTCCGATTCTGTGTCTCCCTCTCTCTCTGCCCCTCCCCCGTTCATGCTCTGTCTCTGTCTCAAAAATAAATAAACGTTAAAAAAATATTTAAAAAAAAAGACATGGATTTGATGGATGAGCTTCACGTTTACATGGAAGTAGACTGGCTGGAGCATAGTAAACACCAGGAAGAATGACAGGACAGAGGCTGGCATGAAGGTATGCTGCAGACAACATAGGTCCTGTTAAACCACAGAAGAGCCTCTGGATTTATTCCCAGAGGCAGCTGTGACAATGGCAGAAGGGCCATGCCAAGGAATCAGAGAAGTGCCGTGGGGGTAATGCCGCGGGTAGATGGTGAGGATGCTGAGTGCCATGATTGGGAATTTAAACAGTCTCATTACATCACTTCAAAAACTCAATGCACCTCTTCCTAAGCAGCCCCAGAACCCTTTTTCTTGCTTGACCAAATGTGATCATTAGCCAATTCACATTTTTCTCAACCCATTTCTTCCAGGCCATTGATCCATGTGGCCTGGTCCAGCCATGCTGAATTTTCCTTCCAATGAATAAACTCCCTTTCACTGCCTCTCTGACTGTCCCCTGTGCAATTTCCCGGCGTTTCTTCCATTTGGTTCCTGGTCATGCCTCTGTTACCGTTTTCATTATTTTAAAAATGGAGAGGATGTGTTTCTGCTGAAGTTGCCCAATCTTGTTTTCACTCTATTGGACTCCAAAGTGTGCTGTCTGGATGCCGGCAGATGGATGAGGCAGAAAAGCCACTGATTTGATTTTCCCTTTCAATTTTCAGATCTTTCACTGCTTGCCTGGTTTCGTTTTCTCTTCTAACAGTGCATCTAAATATGTGCCTTTTTCTTCCCTCTTGAGGTAATCCTTTTTATTGCTTTTACCTGTAACATTTGCCTTTGATGGTTTCTGGATATGTGTTTAGGATCAAAGATGTTCTGTTGTATGCTTAGTTATCTGTCTGTGCTTTAACTTAGTTATCTCTCCCTTTGTTCTGTGATTTTTTTTTTCTGGCTTACTTTTTCAGCTCTCTTTTCTTAGAGATTCCTTTATTTAGGGTGTCACAATAGTGTTTCTTAAATAAACTTTTTGGCCTCCAGAATTTTTTATGTGTCAGATGGTACCCTATTATTGGTATTTTGAAAGAGAAGTGCCACCTCAGAGAAGCTCAGTAGCCCTGCGCAGGGTTTGATGCTTTGTTCTTCTTCTAATGCCCAACAATCAATTAGTAAGTATACATTCCCTAAATCCGATCTCCCCTCAAGCCAAAAAATAGCTACTCATCTGTCTCTGCTGATGGCAGTAAACCTAAGAGGCTTGTTTTACTAAGTATCTGCAGGAAATTTAAAATAATTTCCTAACTGTCATTGCTCCCTTACCTCCCAGAAATCACAACTGTAGAGATTCCAAGTAGTATCGTATGTCTATGGTGGGCCAGGATGCACTCAAATCGCATGATTATGCTAAATATTTGGAATATCTATATATTGCAGACTGTCATCCTTTATTAGTTCCTTCTTTTGTTTTATTTTTTTTTTATGACACCTGGCTTGCTTTATTAGCTGGATCTGTCCTCAGTTACATATACCGTGTTTTTGTGACAACACTTTCACTAAATTATTTGCAGTTTTCATGCATTCCTACACTTCTCAACCACATAATAGAATGGACCTCAATGGACATGCCACATTCCTTTTTTATATAGGTTTTCTTCAATTTTGCCCCCAGATTTCATATCAACATTTAAAGTTTGTCATGAAATATATCATAATTTCTCTAGGTATTTCTAAAATTTGCTGGTTGAAGGATGGTATGGATACTATTATAGGTAGACATGAATATGTATTTGCTTCCTGTTTAAATGCACTTTTGATCATTATAAAACCAATATAACTACAGTATCAAATTATGAGCAATTGAAAAATAGAGAACAATACTCTCTTAATATAATCATGCTAGAAACACTGCTTACACTTCAGATCCTACAGTTTCTGTTTCAGAGAAACTTATGATGCTCCTGCACATCCAGGACTTGTTAGACTCTAGGAATATAAAGAAGAAATGGAATAGTCTTTGAGCTCACAAGGGACCCCAGGGAGATGGCAGTCTCTTACAAAGCCTACAAGGAAAGTATTTTAGAGTAATGTCTCAGACTCTGGGATAAAATGAATTAGGGGAAACTTAAGTGTTCATGAAAAGGAGGCAGAGAAAAATTCTGAGGAAAAGGGACTCCCAGGTTTTATTTTAAGGGATAAATTGGGCTAACATAAGACAGGAAGGATAGGAAGGTCATTATGGGAAAAAGAAATGCTATGAATCAAGGCACGTGCCACAGTTTCATTTGGTATACTATAAGCAACTCACTGTTGCAGAAATATAACCTATGTGGTGGGAAATGTTACAAATAGACTTCTTAGCCAATTTCAGGCTAGTCTGTGCATGATACTTTGAACATAGTTTTAATCAAGGAACATGTAGATATAGAGCTGTGTTTATTTTTATACATATACATATATGCGTGCATACATACATGTATGTATGTTTATAGCACATTGCATTTAATATAAAGTCAGGTGGCTATACCGTATTACTTATTATTAAATATTACCTATTATTAAATATTTTAAATTTCTAAATAAGTATTGTTAAGTAAATAAAATAACATTATGGCTATTGCTCAAATTAGTGTCATTAACCCCAAGTTTTTTGTGTTTGTTTTTTTTTCCAACAGACTGAATCGTTCCTTTAGAGTATGTTCCCAGGTTGGCAGATAGGCTAGCAAAATATAAACATTTGTACAATTCTTGGTAGATATTAGAAATCACTTAATAAAATAGTTTTTACTAATTTAAGCTCCCACCTACATGCAAGTTGGAATGTATATACATTTCCCAACAGCCACTCCCAACACTGGGGATTTTTTTTCCTCAAGTTTTGCTAATTTATTTGGCAGATTATTTCTTAGTCGTTAGTCTCAGATCCTTGTGATGCAAGGAGAATTATAATCATGCCTTAATGATGTTATAAGGATTAATGGAAGTAATGAATGAAAATTGCATAGCACGCTGGCACATACAAGTGTTCGATAAATTATAGCTATCATGTTATTATTATCTCTCTAATAAAAACTATCTTGATCTATTTTTCTCTTCCTGGATCTATCGGAGAATTAATAACTTAATGAATACTTAATGCTCATGTTAGAAAGCATTTTTATTTTATACCAGTGATTGACTACCAGCACACAAAGCTCACAACTATGATGAGGTGCAAAAAGTAATGTGGTAATTTCAAACCTCTCAAAATCCATCAGTCCATGTAGACTCTAGGTTAAATACAATTTAGGCAAATCCCTAAGGTTTAAACTAAGACAAACACTTAAAGTAGCCCAATATAATACCACATTATAGCCAGGGCAAACTACTATTACCTCTATTTCTTAAATCCAAGAGTTTTTATTGTAGTAGAAACCATTCAAATGTGGAAGAGCATTGTTTTAAGTACAAGTTCTGTTAAAGAAAACTGGGGGAAGGAGAGAGTGTGAAAATAAATGTGTTCTCAGATAGTAAGAGATTAAACTTCAAGTACCACTGTAGATCTTACTGTTGCCAAAAATGTTAGGCTGAGGTATAAAAACAAAACAAATAAAACACATTGATGATTGTTATACCAGTAGCACACTCTGTCTCCTTTCCTATGTAACCCAATCTATTTATTTATTTTTGGTTATGGTTATTGAAATATAACTTAAAATAAAATTCATCTGTTTTAGCTATTTCTCTTAAAGAATCTGTCCACTTAAGCTGACTTATCAAATTAATAGTCATAATATTGTTCTTCAGGTTACTTTATACTTTTAGTGTCTGTAGGACCTGAAGTGATGCCCCCTCTTCTGTTCTTGATATTGGTAATTTATGTCTGTACTCTTTTTTCCTTAATCAGTTTGACCAGAGTTTTATCAATTTTATTATTAATATTTTTAAATGACCAGTTTGGGTTCTAGTAATTTTGGGGTTCTAATAATTTTCTATCTTTAATATTTTCAGTTTCACTGATTTTTGTTCTTCTTTCCTTTCTTCTTTTTCTTTTAAATTTAATTCACTTTTTTTAAAATTTGTTTTATTTCTTAGGTTGAATCTTCAAAGATTAGTTTGAGGCATTTTTTCCCTAATGCTATCATTTTTAAGCAATGCTTAAGCTGCATCACATAAAAATTGATTCATTTTATTTTTATTTTTTAAAGTTTATATTCATCCATTTTGAGAGAGAGAGAGAGAGAGAGAGAGAGAGAGCGCACACGCAGAAGCAGGGCAGAAGCTGAGAGAGAGAGAGGGAGACAGAATCCCAAGCAGGCTCCACACTATCAGCACAGAGCCCAATGCAGGGCTGGAACTCATAAACCATAAGATTGTTTATGTTAGCTCAAGACCTGAGCCAACATCAAGAGTTGGATGTTAAACCAACAGAGCCACCCAGGCGCCCAAAAGTTGCTTCATTTTAATTTAATTCAAAACATTTCCTAATTTCATGTTTGTTTTCTACTTTGACATAGGATTGATTCAGAAGTATGTTTTTAAAGATCCAAATATTTCAGAAATTTTCAATTATTTTCTATTGATTTCCAGTTTCATTCCCTTGTGGGCTGAGGACATATGCTATGCAATTTCAGTCTAGAAGTTTTGTTACACACAAGTGGTCTACCTTGGTAAAGAGTGTGTGTGCACTTGAAAAAAAAAATGTATTCTGTTGGGTTTTTCCCTGTGTCCCATGAAGGTCAGTTAGGTCAAGTTAATTGATAGTATTGTTGTTCATGTCTTACACTTGCTCACTGAGTTTCACTTTACTTATTTTATCAATTACTAAAACATCTCTCACTATAATTGTGGATTTTAGACTAGTCATTTTTAAAATGCTGTGTGTAGTGGCACTGATTCTTAATGTCTAATAAATTAGCAAATTTTCTTTTATTTATTTAAAACCATATAATTATCCAAAAAGTGTCTGCTGATGCTTAAATTCAATGTAATTTAGGGCTTAGTCAAAACAAGAACCACCAGATACTTTTCATCGAGCAGCATATAACAACTATTTATGCATTCATGTATAATTAAATCAAAGACATATTTTAGTATTTAGGGATCTATCCTTACTCAAGAAATTTTCTAGATATCATTAACCAAAAAGCCACATACTAGATTTCTTCTGACATTATGATCCTAGGGATGGTTTTTAGAAAATTCGCATTTTGAGGCTCAATTATATCAGTTGTAAAAGAGAGAAGGGTAGACCAAATGGGATTTTAAGAAGCTTTACTTTCTATGACATCATTATCATCATCAAAATCAGCATACTTGCTTTATTTACATTTGTTGGATTTAATATGTGTTTTGTGGGCCTACCACTATTCTTCTATGAGATAACTTACTGAATTGAGCCTCACTTTGTCAGTTGTAAAGTAATACAGTAACCACAGCCCTGCCTATATCCTGGGAAGTTGTAATAAATGAGAAGTTGAATAGGCAATTTATTTTGCACTAGTCAAGAGCTGTACACAACCAAATAAACATTATAATGATTATTATAGAGCAAAAACACTCACATGCTAGTGGAAGTTGCTAATTCTGAAACACACACACACACACACACACACACACACACACACACACACACACTAACCACTTCTGCCCCAGAAGCTTAATTATACCTGTACTATCACTTGTATAAGTCTTTGAATGATCTTATATTGTTTCTAACTCAACATTTCATGATCTCTCCTTCCCTAGGCAGCTAATTAAATCAGCAGCTGAACTCTTCAATTCATACCAAGGCAATCAAGAATGTCTATTTCTTTTCAACTAGTTCTCTCACATAATTGCACAGTTCCTTTTTTCTAGAATCTTGAAAAAACAAGATAGAATGGACTTAATCGGTTACTTTCAGAGTCACAAACAAGACTGATTTCTAAGACTTTGGCCAACTGGTATCTGAATGGAAGATGGTTTGATTGGCTGAAAATGAGCTAGTCGATGTCCTAATGAGGGTTTTGATTAATTCACACCAATGATTCTGAATTTGTGCCATCTACTTTAAAAAGAAACCTAACTTGTGAAGCATTATTTCGTATTTTTCATCCAGAGAGGATTAGTGGAGAGAAAATTAAGTTCCCTCATCTAAGTAAGTACCTCAGGGAACTATTCACCTATCAATGTATGGGAGAGTTTCAGCCTGTAACTTACCCAATTTCATTAACATTAATGGGAGTTTTGTGTGAAATCCTGTGTGAATCATTGCTTTAGGAGATCTGTAAGAGTTGGTTGATTACTTTTATTTTGTAATGGCTCTCTTCTCCAGCTCAAACTTTTAACTCGTTAGGCTTGCAATAGATGCTAACTTTTGGAAGGAATCAAACTTGGACTCTTTAAGGTAATTAAATCAGAGGAGCATCACATGGAATTATTCACCATTGTGAATGTTAGATGCTTGCTGCATATTAGGTTCCCAGATGTTCCACTGGACTGCTGTCTATAGTGTGTGAAGACTTAAATTTGATTTTTTAGCTTTTATCCAATTCTGTTTTATTAATATGCACTTATTTATAAGTATTCTTACTCAAGCCCTCTATTTTTCCCTCATTGCTGGGCCATGAATTCTGCACCCCTTTGGGTTATCCTTTATGCACCCGGCCCTTGCCTTTCCTTGGCTTCTACTTACCAATGATTCTTACATGGTATGAAAAAATAATTTGTGTCCAAACCTGGACGATTTTGAAAATTAAAGGGGAATTTTGAGAGTCTGCATGGCCTGGGTGCACATGCACAAATACCCAGGAGATGCACTAGGGGACCTGAGCAAGCTGGGCTCCTCTTGGGTCCTGTGCAGCCTTAGTGACTGGGATGAAAACAGAGCAAGAAGCCCAGCTGGTGGGAAGCCCTGGGCCCTCTGACTGAGGTCTTGCTGGGTTGTTTTGCTGTCAGGGGCCTCCTTCTTTGGACCTAGGGTGCTCATGTATCCCCAGGCCTGGGATTTAAGAACATTTTGAGAATTCAGAAGAAGAAAAGAGAACTTCTGACTCGGCAAAAATTTGGATGAATTACCTGGTGAATGACAAAGAAAGCACCCGAAATCTTACAGTATTTCTCTTTCTTTGATGAAAGCCTCACTTTATGTGTTATAAGGGAGATACAGTGTGAAGAATCAAGAGCAGGGAATCCAGAGATTCCAGCAAATCCGGATCTTGATTCTGGGGTACATGAACATTTGGGTGGTTGGATCAGGATTCAGTTTTAGATTAAATTGCTGTAGAATTTGAAGCTGAATCTCAATTCAGAAGACTGTAACCTTAGTGAAGAAGAATAACTCTCAGAGGAAGATGATAAGGTATATCAAGGTAAATCAAGCAGGAGAGAGTGAAGTATATTCACTTGAAGAAGATGCTGAAATTTCCTTGGTAGACTACTGGAAGTATACTTTATGAAAGGAATCCTTCCCTTCCACTCCATTGCAACAGATGCTGGACAATTGGTGAGAACTGTCTTCACAAAGAGAAAGTATCTGTACAAGCCTATCTAGAAAAGTCAATACAAGTAGAAGAGGGCTTTGATGTTCCTGACTGTAAACAAATGAACAAACAAAAAACTACAGTGGATGATTCCAAAGTGTCATATGTTGAAGAAAATGATGATCACACAAGCCTCCCAAAATCTAGCAAAGTAAGCACTACACTCAGCCATCAACTTCTAATTGCATTACTTACAGCAGCCAAGAAGATGTCAAGGAATTTGAATGCGAAGAAACACAAGACAAAGAATAAAATATGGAATCTAGTTTTCTCCTTAATGCAATTGATTCTCGTGTGATTTGCCAAGGTTGACCTAAAAATAGGTGCATTGTCCACTGCAATATCTTATGGCATATTTTGCATGTGCAAAGAATCTTAAAAAACTATGCAAGATGGAAAAGTCCTAGAGATATGCTGTACAACATAGTGCATACAGTTAACACAGTATGAGGTACTTAAAATATGTTGAGGATAGTTCTCATGTCAAGTGTTCTTATACAGACACACACAAATGCACACAAAAGAACAAAAGGAAATTGCTGGAGGTGATGGATATGTTTAGTACCTTGATTGTGGTAATAATATCATGGGTGTATGCTAATGTCCAAACTTACCAAAATGTATACATCAACACGTGTAATTTTTTGTAATTTATATCAATTATACCTCAGTAACCTTAAAAAGAAAGAGACATAAGCCCTACCCAGTATAAAGAAAACCAATTCAAATGACTGTGATATTTCCACTAGTTGACCTGTCCATAAAATAGAATTACATATTTCTAACAGTATAACCCAAAACATTTAGATGAACATGAAATGTATTATTTTTTATATATGTCAAAGCAAGAAAGTATTTAGTCCATGCATATTTCTTGTCTTCAGTGTCATTTACCTACTGGGAGTAGATAATGAATATTTGCCTCCTTTCAGGAAAATGTAAATTTGTGTTTATATTGTATATTTGGTTTTTAATGTAATTTGGATTAGACAGCTCATCCTTAACATCTATGCCTTCTATTTTAAATCTTATCCACTTTCTCTTAAATGAGAAGTACCTGATTTTACTTTTATATAAGTAGGGCGTTTAAATGTAACTTATTTAGTACTTTTCCTGTAAGGAGAAAAAGTTTGTGTGAAAGATTTAATATAAAATTTTTCAATACCCTTTAATCTTGCGATTCTTAGTTTCTCTGCTCTTTCAGAGCCTCTTAAAATACTTTTTCCAGATAAAAAATAAATTGGTAGTTATTTTTGGTGCTATGTAATTAAAGTGTACTTCTTCTTCAGCCACTTTGGTGTATAAGGGATTAGTGGTAAAGATGTTGTCACTTGAGAAGTCTGTGGGAATAGGCATCATATATCATATACCCCACAAGACAAAACCTTTTAAGGCTCCCTAGTAGAATATGAAATTGTCCTGGTGGGGAGAGATATAGCTTGGTCTAGCAGTCTCTTCTCCATGGGTGATTTCAGGATTTGGTGGAATCAGTTGTTTCCTCTAAATTGATACACAAATCTAAGACAATTTGAAGTATCTTCTTGGGCTGGCTTACATAGATCCTCATTTTTCCCAGGTTTCAGAACTTTGTTTATGGTACATTCTAGAAACTAGTGAATTCATAAAGATATGTTTGGAAATCTTATAGAAAAAACTAGTCATTTTAAAACTAGCTAGAAAGGTCATACCTTTTTTCTAAATTATCCAGAGATTATGCGTCAACCTTCCTTCAAGAAAGACAGAGTCAAAGCGTAGGATTCTAAAATAGCTCTCAAATTATATAGACTAATTTCTTGATTTATGTTTATTTTTTTAACTTTGAAAAATTTATTTTTTGACAGAGGCAGAGACAGAGTGAGTGGGGGAGGGGCAGACAGAGAGGGAGACAGAGGATCCCAAGTAGAGTCCGTGCTGCCAGCACAGAGTCCAACGTGGGACTCAAACTCATGAAACTGTGAGATTATGACCTAAGCCAAAACCAAGAGTCAGATGCTTAACTGACTGGGCCACCCAGGTGCTCCATCGCGATTTATGTTTAAGTGCAAATCTTATTTGAAGCAAAATATTGTGAATAACTACTTTGATTTAGGATCCCAGTGTTTTTATCCTATGACAGCTGTACATCTCCTATGACCGCTGAGGACAATAACATCAACTGAACTGTAAGTTTAGAAGAGAATGAAGGAGTCATTTTGCATAACTTTGTGTGCCAGTCATTAATAGTATATTGTTGTTATAAACTTCAGAATGAAAACTTACATACACACGTGCTTACCCATGTATGCCTATGTAAGCAAGAAACAAATGACTGGAGGGATTAGTACTTTAGCCACAGAGTGGTCCTCAAATTCAGTAAAACTTCATTAGTTTGGAATTTAAGACACATCAACCAGAACTAAGTAGAATTCATCCTTTTTGAGGAGAGTTGGTGGGATAAATGAGATTATCAACACTGTATGTTCAGGGTATAGATCTGCAGTGATTATGCTATTTATAAAACATTCAAATCTCTGCACAACTGGAGTCTCATTTGGCCTGCCTATGGATTACTAATGAATTTAGTCTTCATTTTTCACATTTTTTAGGTTTAGTGTGCTTATTTATTGATTTACAAATAAATAATTCATTAAATGTTTGCTTAAGAAAAACAAAATGAAAGAGGGACCTTTAGTGGTTATGTAAGGATGACAAGGAGAAAATGAGTGACCTTACCTTTACCTCTAACCTTCCGAAATATATACTCATTCACACGGATACAAGCCTGCTCCTTAAAATCTAGAAAAGTTCTGCTTATAAAACCCTAGTGTTTTTTTCTGTTATTTTTGTTTTTTTCACACTAAAACTTTCCACCCTCCTAGGCCTCCAGTTAGTTTCATTCCAACTTACCTTTCCTCTGACCAAGGTCTCCATACTTCTATCCTTTCTATTTTTCCATTACCTACCAACGGATGTCATCTTCCACCCTCACCCACTTCTGCTTTCAGATTTCAACGGCACTTCCCTAACCAAGCACCAGACTAGGGACACTGTTCAGAGAAAACAAGAACTTCACAAAAAACTGTTCCTTTAGGCGTGTTATCTCTGGCATCTGATGGGCACAGGGATAGTCCGACACACTGTTGTCTCAGTAAACTGTCTCTTGCCATCACTCCACTAGCTATTTAAAATCTTCATCTTCCTGAGGGCTTCTACTCACTTGCCCTGTAACCTACTGGGAGCTGATAATTCTCTTGCTTATTTCAGAACAAACAAAGGCCATTAAAATTGGAAATCTGTTAATGTCAAACTCATAAAGCTAAATGGACCCGAACCCTTATTTTTTATCTTTTACATATACCACAATGTAAGAGAGACCTTCCTCCTTTGAAAGATTCATTCACCGGAGTTATTGAATCTATAGTCTGCTACCTCCCGAGAGACTCTGCTACATTGATTTTTCCCTCTTTCTGCAGTGGCCTCAAAAAAAGAAAAACACACACACACACACCCGTAATTGGCTAACATTGGTTGAGAGGATATGGACCTACACTGACAGATGAAGAGAGGAACACCTAGACAAATGTCCAAAACCATGCTGCTTGAGAATGGAAAGCCTAGAATAAGATAGAAATGTGAGACCCCACAGATAGAGAAATTATTTGCTACTGTATATTGACTGTATCACGTAATCATTTAAATATCTTCAGGTCTCTCTCATCTTAAATCAATTTCCATGAAATAATCCTGGAATGATTGTCTATTCATATGGTCTCCAATTTGTACACCTCCTGTTTGTTCATCAACTCACAACAATCTGGCTTTGCCCTACTTTGTTCCCCTGACACCTCATTTCCCTGTGATTATCTGTGAGATTTAAAAAAAAAAAAGTTTGTTTATTTAGAGAGACAGAGACAGAAAGCAGGGGAGAGGCAGAGAAGGAAAGGAAGAGAATCACAAGCAGGCTCTACGCTGTCAGAGGAGAGCCCAACGTGGGGCTCAATTCCATGAATCATGAGATCATGACCTGAGCCGAAATCAAAAGCCAGACATTTAACCGACTGAGCCACCCAGGCACCCCAGTCTGTGAGCTTTTTGTTGCAAAGACCACTTCTCCTTTCTGAGTCTTGATATTTGACATTTCTAATCATTCAGTGTTTTTTAAAAATGTTCTTTCCCTGAGTTCTATGACACCACATGAGATGGCTTTCTTTTGACCTCTGAGGCTGCTCTTTTTTTCTTTTTTTGCTTTCCTTCATGTACTTCTATGTCCTTAAATGGTTCTCTCTTATTGAGTGTCAGAGGCTTCAGGTCTATGTTACCTCTTCTATGATGATTACTTGGATGAGGACCTGTTTGCTGATGCCTCCCCGAAAGTTGCAAGGAAGTTCGGTTTGAACTCTTATTCACCACCATCAACTCTAGCTCTCACACACCTATAGTTTTAAAGTTTTTTTTTTCTTTTCACAACTCAGACATGCAGTGCAAACTTTAGAGCAGTTCTAGTGATTGGCAATGTAGCTAAAGAAATATTTTGATTGCCTTGGTCCTTTGGTTCTTCATTATGTAGCTGGGCTTTCTTGCACCCACTTCTGATGCAGCCTGACAGATACTTACTGCCATTTGTTTTATTTCATCATCTCCCTCTTACTGGTGCTAAGGTTAGCAGAATTGTCATCGGCAGCCTTTTTCTGCCTTCACAAACCGGGCAATAGCTTGGGTTCTCAATTTGAGTTACCAATTTGTGGGTTGTAGAGAAGAAAATGGTAGTTCCCAATTTTATGGAAACAATAAGGTGGGACTTATAAATTAACAATCATAGGAGTTTTCTGATGGAAGTCTAAAGCCTGTGGCTCCTCTCACTTACAGAGCTGGAAACTCTGATCTGTCATTGGTGTTCTTGGCTCATACACAGTCTATATCTGCAAACATCAGTGACTGTGCAACAAGGGTACTTTCACTGGTAAATCAGCAGTGAGATACATCAGCGTATTTAGGGACCAGCCCTGGTCTGGCATCCAGCATATCCCTCTCTACTTAGTGGCATACAGAGAACAGGTAGATACAGTTGCAAGCAAGTGCCAGGATATATACTATTAGCAAAATTTGCTGCCAAGTTCTTGGACTGGTCTTGCCTAAAGGTAATTTAATTTCCTTTGAAGACAGGGTCTAGATTAGGGTGTACTTCTGTTTAATTAGATTTCTTTGTCCACTGTTTGCCTACCCATTATCCTTTTTTTCTTCCCATTGTACTATTTTAGTCACCACAGAACACCAACAGGTGATCAGAGAAGAAAGAGAATGCTAGTTCAATTGGAAGATTAAGACCTGAAGTCAGTGCCCCAGCGAATCTCACACAGACCTCTGAGCCTATCTATGTCACTCCATAGATCACTGCTTACTTTTCAGTATCCTCTTTTAGAGAGTGAGATCTCCAAAATAAAAGGAACATTCCTTTATTAGTCTAAATGAACTAGTACCTAACCCAGAGTAGACCAACAATGCTTATAAGATTTTTACTAAATTATCTTTTGCAAGCACCAAGGAAGCCTCAGTGGAGTATTTGTCTTCTCAAAAATAACAGCAACAATTTTTACCATACCCCATTAAAGGCTATAGTTTCATTGTTACCTCTGGATGAATCTCTTATATGAATCTTTCCATGCAATGGTCATAGCCTGCTAAAATTTTAGACTTTCATTGTGCCATTTGTTATAGAAATGTTTGTCAAAGAAACAGGAAAGGTAAAATACAGGTCAAGTCTATCATAGTACCTTTGTATCCCACACACCCAGGGGATACATTTCTGAACTAGTCTGATACTACAATGTAACACTTACCCTGACATAACACGTTCAACCCCACAGTTAAAGAGTCAGCTATAAGATATGTAATAATACCTGGTAGAAAATGTTTTTTTTCTACCTTTACCTTTTTCTACCTTTTTACCTTTACTTCTTTCTATCCACTCCAGGTATCT
>NW_026057579.1:22717076-22859576 GCF_023721935.1 Panthera uncia | reverse complement strand
TTGCTTATTCTTGATCAGTAGTTGATTTAAGGTAATGCATACATTTTTAATGAAATAACTGAAAAACTATTGAAAACATTGGGCAAAAACGAGGGTCCTAATTAATAATCTGTTCTTTTATTTCCTGTTGCAGATTTTAGCCAATGTTCTCTATTCAGCTGTAATAAAACCCTATTCATTTAACTTCCAACTGAAAGCAGGAAAATGTCTTCAGAGTGTCCCATACTTCCAATGCATTGCCAAATTCTAGCTTCTAAATTTTCATTTCATAAAAATAAAAATAATCTCAGGAAGTTATCTTTAGTGCCTCTCCACAAAACCTGAATCTTATCTCCGCAAAATCCCTGATCTCATCTAAAATTGTGAAAACTAAAGCTATCTTCCTTGCATTTGAAACAAATTAACTTGTCCCCTTTTATTCTCATCTCCTAGTTGCCTTAACTTTTTGCTGCCAATTGGTGAACATCTGCCATTCCAACCCATGCTCAATCATTTTACTCTCCTCTGGATCTCTCTTCTAGTCACATTCAAGCATTTTTAATTACTAAAAAGCCTTGAATGCTTGCATGCTCTAAGTAAACCTTAAAGGCATCTGTTTTTTGTTTTTTGTTGTTAAGAGTTCCTCTATCTTCCAAATGACAGCCTTTGCTATTTTGCCTGAAGTTAGGCTGCCCTTCCAGAAGTTCCATGTGTTAGGGCTCCTCCATTAAACCTGTCATAACTCAACTCTACCTTCCTGTTTAATCTAGCACACAGAGCTAATCATCCTTGGATTCTCCATCAACATCGAGTACCTAATCAACAAGTAAATTTCCCAATATTTAAGTCAGGGTTGGGTCAAGAACGAAAGTAATGTATGTGTTTTGATTTACTAAATTGATGGCTGAATAACCATGGGGTACTAAATCAGGCTTCATCCATCCAAGTGAACCAAAATTAGTAACGAGGACGTTCTACACCCTTACAATGATGGTAGCATGCCATGCATCACTCAGAGGTCATGTCTCTAGTACAAAATGCTAGGGAAAAACGAGAATCTGCCACTTAACTGCTCTTGAATCCCTAGGATTCTGGAATCCCAGTAGAAAGAATAAGTGTATTGATACCTACTTGGCATTTGAAGTCACAATGCCAATCTGTCACCATCCTGTAAGCAATAATATAAATTGTGCTGGCAGTTGGGTAAGAATTCCTGTCTTCTGTGCTGTATTCATTTATTTGAAAGGAAAGTAACAACCTTGCTCCATACCTTTTACAGGTATGGTGACTGCTGTGTCTGCAATTGATTAAGCTCCATTTGTTTACATAATATTAAAGAGTATTTCAGGCACCAGTCTTTCAAGTTGCCAACAAAAAAACACATTGTTTTCAGTTTTTTAAAACATAATTAATCTGTAGACTTCTGTGCCAGGTTAACTCAATTGATTTTTTTTTTTCCTGCTCCCCTCCCCCCCTTTGTCACTTGACAGCTTGAAACTGGGTTTGGAAAAGCTCATTTGCATTCTTGCAGCAAGGCTGGAGAATAAACCAAGCAAATGCGTCTATTTGTGTACTTCAATATATGACTGTGCTTGCTTCAATCAAGACTTATTTTCAGTATCATGGCCAACAAAAGCATTAAACGAGTTTTCTCCGACATGAGTGATAAGCTGTAGAATGTATTTAAAGGATTTTTTTTTCTGTGACGCTTATGGAATGCAATAAAAAAATAGAAGCAAGAGTGCCAATCTCACTAGAAATTCATAATGCTACCTTGCCATTTGACTCTTTCTCCTTGTTTCCTGACATGTTAAGTACCTTCATTATAGTTTAGGTTGTACCTGATTATAAGTTTAAAAGATTACAGATATTTCAAAAGGAATTATTTTTAAAAAATCAGTATTTCACATTGAACTTTAAAGATTTCATTCTCAACCCACGATTGTCATTTCACATACTGATCTCTTTTGGGAGTTGATGCTGGTATTGGCTTCTAAGAGTGAAAAACATCTAAAGTCTATTTTTTCAGGCATTAATATTGTTTCAACATAATCTCTTCTGAGTATATTTTTCTAATTCTTCCCCCATGAAAATACTTGGTGCAAATTCATTTAAATTATTTCTTCCTTAACTATTTCCCTGCCAGGGACCAAATATTTAACTGAACCCACATTATTTATGTGATTATTAATGTGTGGTTTCATCTACAAAACAGAAATCCATACGTGTGTGTGTGTGTGTGTGTGTGTGTGTGTGTGTGTGTGTGTGAGAGAGAGAGAGAGAGAGAGAGAGAGAGAGAGAGGAGGGATAAGGAATGTGTATTACTGGAAAGGTACAAGTGAAAGAAAAAAATCATGTTTCTTGTATTTTGCATAATGCTAGAGTATAGTGCTAATGACAGAGGTGATGTTCTCAGTCATTCCAGTCAACACATTCTTCTTTTCACAACCTAATCTCCTTCATCTGAAAGAGAAATATATTTTTAGCCAACTCTCTGGGACCAAGTCATTGATTTATGAATATAAGGTGAAGGACTTCATGAATTTTTTCCTGACCTCCATCTGTCATTTTCTCAGTCATATCTATTTTAAGAAATATAAAACAAATTGTCCTAATGGGGCACATTATCACCTTGATATATCACACAGGAAGAACTCCCTCTGCTTCTTATCACACCCACACAGAAAATTAGCTTTACACTGCCCTAAGCTGATTTTCTCTCTATTCTTTATTATTTTATACTGATAATGATATACATTACTCAAATGCTGATTCATTCTGAATATTCTCACCAAAGATTGGAGTAAGTCCCTTCAAGTCTTATGTAGATAAGGACAGAAACCAGAAACGATTGTTCCTGCAACTGAGAATTCCTGGAATATTAATCCACCAAAGCTCACCAAAGGATCATGGTAGTGACTGCCAACTTTTTCCTTTACTACATATGAGTTCACATTTTAACAACACTACCGGTTACGTCTTTGACAAACATCACACCTATTAAGCCTCAAGCCTCATCTGAAATAAGCAAAAAAAAAAAAAAAAAAAAAAAAAAAAAATCACTTACCTCACTAATAATTAAGGAAATGCAAATGAAAACTACAATGATATACCATCCCACATCCATTAGGATGTCTACTGTCAAAAAAAAAAATACAGAAGAAAAAACAAGTGGTGGTGAAGACATGGAAAGAATATAGAACCCTTGTATACTATTAATGGGAATGTAAAATGGTGCAGTTGCTATAGGAAACATAGTATGACAGTTCCTCAAAAAATTAAAAATATAATTACCATATGATCCAGCAATTCCATTTCTAAGTATATACTCCAAAAAATTAAAAATAGGATTTGTACACTCATGTTTATAGCAGCATTATTTGCAATGGCTACAAGTTTCTATTGACAGATGAATAGATAAGTGAAATGCAGTGTTTACATACAAGGAAATGTTACTTAGCCTTAAAAAGGAAGGAAACTCTGAGATATGCCACAACATAGATGAACTTTGAGAACATTATGCTAAGTTAAACAAGCAAGTGTCTCTCTCTCTCCCATACACGCACCAGCAAATATAGTAGGATTCCACTTGTATGAAGTAATTAGAGCAGTCAAATCACAGAGACAGAATAATGTAGAATGGTGTTTCCCAGGGACTGGGAAGAAAGGAGAAAGGGAGTTTATTTTTAATGGGAATGGAACTGTAACTTTACAAGATGAAGAGAGTTCTACAGATGGATGGTGATGATGGTAGCACACTATGCATGTGTTTAATACCACTGAATTGCACACTTAAAAATGGTTAAGATGACAAATTTTATGTTTGCATATTTTGCCATATTTTTAAAAATGGAAAAAGCATAATCACTTTGTTTTTTAAGGAAATATAGTTAGATAGGAACCAAAAAAATGTTGATGCATATTTGAATGAAACTCCATGTAGTCTCATTTTACTGCTGTTTGTAACCACATGTAGGAATTATATTATTCTCTACACATTAACACAATCTCTCTCTCTCTCTCTCTCTCTCCCTCTCTAACACACACACACACAACACACACACACACACACACACACACACACAATCCACTACTACTACTACTACAAAGTCTGGATAGAGGAAGATATAAGACTATGAGTAGTGACAATTTATTCTCTTGGTAGATGCAGACTGGGCATAAGCTAATATATCCTAAAAGAATCAATCAGAAACTGACACACAAATAGGTTCCATTTTGGGACAAGATACAATATGTTTCATGCAGTCTGATGTTAAAATAGTACATTTTCCTTGTAAAATATTGTGAGCCTTCCTGTGTGGTCCTGGAAACCCTGATAATATAATATACTTCAGAATGGAAGAATACCACCTTAATTCACATGCACAGACATGGAGCTCTCCTTAGGGGTTGTTATTGTCACTAGGGCAAAAATCAATGACAGAACATGAAAGGGGCCTGATTTAAATTAGGCTTACTAATAAGGAAGTTAGCAACCAGAGTTTCATTAATAAAATCATGATGTACAAATAATTACATCTCTTGCCTTTGATCGCAGTTGAGCATTTTGTGTTATTCTGACTCCTACTCTTGAAGAACATCGACAAGATGAAGTTCTGTTAGAGGAGGGTGATCTGGAGGATGAAATATCTAGAATTCAAATTAGAAATGAGAAAAAAGCTATTGGTATGGTAACTGTTTAGCTTGGATACATAGGAAAAACATTATACAGTTTTACACATCTGAAGCACTATCAAAAAAAAAGAATAACATATTGTGTAACTGTAGATAATAAAAATAGGTCAAATGGGATAAAGTTGAAATATGTTAGAGTTTATATCATGTTTCTAAAAAGTTTTGAGCAATTAATTCTGCTCAACAATGCAACATGACCCTTCTGATGCACCAGTCTTCTGGTCACTGGGAGAATTCAAGGGTAATCGTCATCCATGAGGAACAGAATCAAAGAGAATCCTGCATTGGTAAAAGTTGTGATATGAGACCTTAAATCTATTTCTAGCCCAAGAGTTAAAACTTCTAGTAAACTGGACACCTTTGAAACTTTCAATTTTCCCTTTGGAAAACTCTTAGACTTAGAAATATGTGGATGAGCCAAAGTACCCATATCACTTTTACAATTAAAGAATAAAGAAAGTCATTTAAATGACATTCCAAGTGGTAATGATCACTAGATTGAGTCCATGCCATATTAGGACAGAACAAAACCCAGTTTTAAATTAAGTTTGTAGAAACACATGACAGGACTGTTATGTGAAAGTCATTATGATGAGTGAAGTTATCACAAAAATAGTAATGATCTGGTTAGCTATGACACAAATAGTATGCACAAAAAATAAATAAATAGATAAATAAGACCTCAATAAAATAAAAACAAAGTTTGAGCATCAGAAAACATCCAGAGAGTGAAAAGACAACTTTTAGAATGGGAGAAAATATTGGCAAATCATATATCTGATGAAGGTCTAGTATCCAGAATATATAAAGCACTCTTTCAACTCAACAATAGAGACAACCAAATTAAAAAAAGGGCTGAGTACTAAAATTCTCCAAATATGATATACAAAGGCTCAGTAAATGTATGAAAAGATACTCAACATCACTAGTCATTATGAATATGCAAATCAAAACCACCTTGAGATATCATTTTATACCCACTAGGAAGGCTGGAATCAGAAAATGGAAACTAACAAGTATTGGCAATTGGAGGAAGTGAAGAAAATGAAACCCTTGTACATTGCTGGTGGGAATGCAAAAACAGTTTGACTCTTGTTGAAAAGAGTTTGTTGTCTCCTCAAAAAGTTGAAGAAAGAATTACCATATGACCCCTACAATTCTACTCCTAGGTATATACTCAGAATCGAAAACAGGCACTCAAATTAATACACATATATGCATGTTCACAGCAGCACTATTCACAATAGTGAAGGTAAAAGGTGAAAACAACCAATGTTCACAAATGGCGGAATGTTTACCAATGGAGGAATGGATAAAGAAATTGTGTTATATACACACAATGGAATATTATTCAGCCATAAAGAGAAATAAAGTACTGATACATACATGGATGAACCCTCAACACATAAGGTCACATATTGTACAATTCTATTTGTATTAAATATTCATTATAGATAAAGCCATGGAGAAAGAACACAGATTATTGCTTGTCACAAGCTGGAGGGAAACTATAGAGAACAAACTGAGGGTTGCTGGAGGGAAGGTGCATGGAGGATGGGCTAGGTGTGTAATGGGTATTAAGGAGGTGCACCTATTGTGATGAATATTGGGTATTGCATGTAAGTGATGAATCACTAAACTCTACCCCTGAAATCAGTATTACATGATATGTTAACTAGAATTTAAATAAAAACTTCGGAAAAATATGTAAGGGGTTTTACCTTGGAGTGATGGAAATGTTCTAGAACTAGATGGGGGTGATGATTGCATAACATTCTAAACATTCAGTACAACACTAACATTCAGTAACAAGTGCTAAATGCAACTTAGTTGTTCATTTTTAAATGATGAATTTTGTGTTTTGTGAATTTCACATCAATAAAATATTTTTTAAATAATATTATATTCTGGAGGGGATGGCAGAAAGGAGTTCAATCTTTAGATACCTAAAAGATTCAAGGGTGGTGGTCCCTCTCATGTCTTTATTTAATTCAACAATCTGACTCCTTCAGGAACTGGATGGATCCTGGGGAATGACTGTATTCTATGACAGACTTAATCAAGCACTAGGCCTATTTGCAGCTGTAGCACGAAAGGTCTTATTGTTACTACAACAGATTAATAAGGTCTCAAGTACATGGTATGTAGCCATTGATTTGGCAAATGTGGTCTTTTCCATTCAAATTAGAAAACAAGATCAGAAATAGCTTGCATTCATATAGGACAGAACAATGTTTATTCACGATTATGACTCAGAACTATGTTAAGTCTTTCATCCTATGTCAGGAATCCTAAGAGATCCGGGCCACCTGGACATCTCCAAGAATACTGCTATGTTCCACTATAACAACAGTATCATGTTAAGTTGGCAAGATGAGAAAGAAGTGGCTAGTCTTCTACAGGCCTTAGTAAAAGAAATGCATCACAGAGAAGGGAAAATAAACCCTATTAAGATTCAGGGGCTGGATACTTCAGTGGAATGTGGGGGAATCTAGTGTGAGGAGAGTGCCATAATATTTCTTTCTTTTTTTTAAAATACGTTAAATACACACACACACACACACACACACACACACACACATACATATACACACATATCCTCAAGTTAGTTAACATACAGTGTGTTCTTGGCTTCAGGAGTAGAATCCAGTGATTCATCTCTTATATATAACACCAAGTGCTCATCCCAACAGGTGCCCTCCTTAATGCCCATCACCCATTTTCCTTTCAAAGTAAAAGGCAAATTGCTGCATCCTGCATCCTCCCCCAAAGAAGGAAACACATTGCAGCAGGTCCAAACCATAGAGTGATCAGTGCTACCACTTGGGCCACACAAACCAGTCAACACTCTGTTGTTAGAAGTATCTGTGATGAGAAAGATGTAGTATGGAGCTTATGGCAAGCTCTAGTGCAGAATCACATGTAGGCCCCTGGGATTCTGAGGCCACATTATTTACAAGAGAGAATTATAAGCCCTTTATGAAATAAATATCTTTTGGGGTGCCTGGGTAGCTCAGTTAGTTGAGCGTCCGACTCTTAATTTTGGCTCAGGTCATGATCCCAGGGTTGTGGGATCAAGCCCCATGTCAGGCTCTGTGCTTAGTGTAGAGCTTGCTGAAGATGCTCTCTCTCTCCCCCTCTGCTCCTCCCCCCACCCCCGAAACAAAAATAATAAAAAAGAAATATATTTTGGCATCTTACTGATGGACCACTTGCACATGGGACATGAAGTGACAATGCCTTTGGAATTTCCCGTTATAAGCTGGGTTCTGTCAGGTAAACCAAGACATAAGGTCCTATAGGTCTGGCAACAATTGTCCATAATACAATGGGAATTTACATTTGGGAATGAACCTGAGCAGGGCCAGAAGGCACAAGTTACATTCATGAACATGTAGTCCAAACCTTGTGTCACCTGTAGAGTCACATAAGTGCCTTTCCATCAACTTGTACCAATGACCATAGGGGGGTTTCTATGCAATCAGCTGAAGGAGAAAGGAAGTGACTGGTCGTGGTTTGGAAATAGGTCATGTTGGTGTGTGGGTACAAACCAAGAAAGCAATGGCTGCAGATCCATATTCAGGGGTGGTCCTGAAATATAGTCAAGAGTGATAATTTCCAAAATGGGCTAAAGTATGAGCAGTTAATCTACCTATTTTTTGTGGAAGGATAAATGACTCAAAGTGTCAATCAAGGTCTTTGGAGGAAAAGAACTGGAATACTGGAGACATCTTCAAGAGAGAGGCAGTGGAGGTCATACAGAAACGGGAACAAAATATAATTATTTTGTTAACTCCCATAGGAGAACATAAACCACAGGAAAGGCACTGAACAACCAAGTAGACAATGTGACTGAGCCAGTTATCTTTAGCCATCCTTTGTTATCAGCCATCCACAACTGGTGTGTTGAGTACATGAATGGAGTGGTCATAGTGACAGAGCCAGAGGCTATAAATGGGCCCAATAACACAGACTCCCACTTACCAAGGCAGATCTATTGATACCTCTGAATTCCTAATTTAGCAGTAACAGAGACCAACACTGAATACCCAAAATGACACCATTACTTGAGGAGATAAACTGGCTACTCTGTGGCAAGTTGACTACACTGTGTTCCTTCTATACTGAAAAGACCATCTGTTCAACCTCACAGGGATAAGAAATAAATTGGGAGTTTGGGCATTCCTTTCCTGCCCACAAGGCAAAAGGCATAGCCAACACCACTATCTGGGAGTTTAGAGAATGCCTGATCCATAGGCATGAACTTCTCTACATATATCTTCAGACCAGGAAACTGATGTTCAGTGGTGGAAGTGAAGAAGGTGCTGGAGTGAGATTCACTGGTTATATCATATACTATGCCATCAGGAGGGTTCTGGCCTTTTACAGAACACAAGAATAATGTCCTACAAGTGCAATGAAATGCCAGCCTAGAGGAAACAGTCTGAAAGGAGTAAGTATGACTCCTCACAGCACAATGCATTTATTAAATGTCTCTCTATATAATGGTTTGTCCCCACTAGGAAGGATACACGTGTTCAGAAACCATGGGGTGGAAGCAAGGGTGGCTCCACTTACCATCACTACCAATGATTCATTGGGGGACCTTATGATTTCTGTTCCTATAACTCTAGGCTCGTCAGGTTTGTAGATCCTGGTCCCCAAACGTGTACATTCTTGCTAAGGGACACAGCTAAGAATCCTACTGAACTATAAGTGATACCTGCTACTAGGGAACTTTGGACTCTATGACCAGGGAAAAGCAGGCAATAAGAGTCACTATATTAGCAGGAGTGGGGCACCTCGGTGGCTCAGTTGATTAAGTGTCCGACTCTTGGTTTCAGCTCAGGTCATGATCTCACAGTTCATGAGATGGAGCCCCCTGTCAGGCTCTGAGCTGACAGCATGGAGCCTACTTGGGATTCTTTCTTTCTCTCTCTGTCCCTTCCCCCCCCCACACACACTATCTCAAAATGAATAAAATAAGCTTTATTAGCAGGAGTAATTGGCCTTGATCATCAGGACAAGATATGGCTCTTTCTACACAATGTGGGGGCAAGGAGAAATACCTGTGGAATCCAGGAGAGGTACCCATGGAACTTGGTCACCTCCTGGTGCTCCCCTTATGCATTGAAGTGTACATGGGTCTGTGCAGGAATCCAGAACGAAGAAGAGAAGGGCCATCGAAGCTTTGGACTCTTCAGAAGTGAAGGTTTGGGTCACACCACCAGGTGGGAATGATCACTCCACCAGGTGAGCCACCAAGACTTGCTGGGATGGGTACTTGAGGACAGAAGGGTTTTAGAATGGGTAGTGAAATGTCCTTACAGTTGGGGATCATTTGTAGCAATGGGGCCTCTAGTCTAACCCATTAACCCTGTTCTTCTTTTCTCCTCAGGAAAGGAGGACGGGGAACACGCAGAGGAGCTGCTCCTAAAACTGGTGTGAAGAAGCAGTTCTTAACAGTGCAGGGAGCAGTGTGGTAGCCACAGAATGTGCTTCACTGACCTCTCACCACACAGAGTGGGGACTGACGAGGGCCTGCGCTGTTGAGCCTTGGAACTCACTGCTGAGTTGTCCTAAGGTCGTGCTCCTTGAGCTGCTTCCAGCCTATGACTGGGCATTGCAGGGATACAACAAACGTCTACCTATTGATATAGAAAATTATAAACAAGTCAATAGCACAATAGATTGAGAGATCATCAGGCATTATCAAAAAAAGGAAAGCAAACAATAAACATGAAAAACTGTTCGATTCACAAATAATGAGGGCATTTAAATGGAGACGCCCGCTTGCTCCTGTACAATTTTCGGATGGAGAAACAATAATGATAATAATGAGAAAGAGGAGGAGAAGCAGTAATAATCTGACAACTGACCATCTCAAATGTTATTGAGGGTGTGGGGAAACAGGAATTCATACATGGGGTGGTGTAAATGGATCCAATATTCTGAAAGAGCAACATGGCAAAATCTAGTAAAAAACAAAGATATCTAATTCCTAAAACCTGGTGCTTCAGCCATGGTTCAGCCGAATGTGAGGAAAACGAATCTAGATGTCTGAAGCAGAAAGCAATTCAAAACAGGAGTGTAGGGGCATCTAAAATTCTCAGAAAGGCTGAAGGAATAGCCCCACGCAGGGCCTTTGGGAATGAGTGCACAGCAACCCTGTCTCCACCACACCTGGGACACTGATATCCCCCCCAACGAGGGGCCTGGGAACCAGGACAGAACGTACCCCCACATAGCTGTTACCCCAGGGTCAGGAAGCTGTCACCACAAATGTCATCTCCAGAGCCACAACACATCTGCTGGTTCACAGGAAAAAAAAAAAAAAAAAAAAAAAAGAATGTTCCTGTATGCTGGCTCTTGACAGTGGGACAGCATCTGCCGTGGGAAAGATAAATAACTAAAAGGCCTCTGTCTGTGCCTGCTTGTCAGCAGAGCAGGCCACCTTCACCTTGCTGTTTCCCTTCCAAGTCTCCATGTGAACACCTGCCTGGGAAAGCTAACGTGAATCTACAGCTGCAGGTAGAAGGGGGCTTCTCGCTTCCCATGTTTTGCTATAGATCAGGGGGGCAAGGAGCTGTTTGAGATGGACGTTGAGCAGGAATCTACTAAATACAGTGCATCCAGCGATCTCACTTCTAAGCATCCGACCTAGTACGTTGTTTATCCACAGGGGAAATATTGCTGTTTTGGGTGGCTAATTCTTTATTATGCTAGATATTTACTGAAGAATGCAAAGTGTACCTGGCCCCCTAGATCATTTGCCAGGAGTGTCCTCCAGCCATCACAAGGAACAAGCCTCACACATGCAATTTCAAACACATCCTAGGAAGAGAGTGTACCCCCCACCTATGAACCATTTCCCTGAAGTATCTCCACCATATCTGCATACAGATATTCACAGCACCATCGTCACTTACAGTGAAAATTGTGAGTCTAAATGACCATTGGAATGAAATAAAATGGAGAGACACAGTCAGCTGTATAACTTGCAGTGCTTCAAATGGATCAATCATCTACATGCATATTATCAATAATTCTCAAACAGGTAATCTTTTGTGGGGGAAAAATTAAGTTGCAAAAGGGCTGCTACTATTGATTCCCACATGTAGAAATTATCTAGATAAAGTTTCAGGACAATTTTTGACAAAATTTGCCTCTTGAGCAGTATGAATCCAGTCTTGCAGAACTAGAAAAGGCTCCCACTATTTTGTTTATTCTTTTTGTATGTCTGTTGACATCAAATGTCTAGAGTTTAGAAGGTAGCGTAGGCCTTAATGACATCGTATACTCAGAATATGCTAATATTTGTACAGCACACTGTGGCAATTTGATGAGACTGTTTGAAGCCAAGGGTGACAAGCCCAGGGGCTATGGCAGCCTCAAGGCTTGTCCCAGCCTCCACAGGGACCGAGAGGATCAATACAGCTAGCAACTTTAGCCCACCTGATACACAACCTTTGGGAAGATCTGTATTAACAAGTATCAAAACAGTGTTCAGCTAACAGCTGCCTTGCAGTTAGTTTATTTGGCCCAATCTGACTTTTCCTTCAAGGAGTTATGTTTGGGGACTAATATCACCATATAAACAAATTACATAAAATGAAAGGAAATCTATCTAGAAGAGGTAGCCAACAAGAATAAACACCATGCTAAGTCCATTTTTGTATTTCCAACTGCTCCCTGAGAGCTAAGCAGGGCTCACAGTACACCTAAATGCTTGTTGACTTCATGGAGTTCTGTTTTCATTGCCATGGGTCCTGTGCTGATTGCCATTTGAATCCCTAGATTCCTGCCACAGTCTTCATTATGGGGTGATGAAACAGGCAGATAATAAAAGGTTTCTGATCACCAGGTATTCACATAGAAGGCTTTTGTTTCAAAAAGGATGCCCAAGGCCCTGTGGTGAGCAAACACATACCACCAGACGGTCCCTAAATCCATGCAATTCATCCCCCCATGCCCCCTCCCCCGCCAAACCCTGAAAACCGCCCCAGTCTTAGCAGTCACTTAACAAAATCAGTTAGAGAGCAACACACAGGCTAAATTTTACCTGCACAGTGTGTTCAAAACCTTTTGTTACAAAATCTGTCAAGCTTATTTCAGAACAACAAGGGGTGTGTGTGTGTGTGTGTGTGTGTGTGTGTTAAGAAAGAAGGGAAAAGATGATGAAGCTGGAGGGGAAAAAACACAGCAGCAGCGACACCACCACCACCCATTTCTTCCATGCTCTGCAAAGGAAATCAGAAAATACCCACTTAATGCCTTGTGCCCTTTGAGCTAATCACAAGGTCCCGGAAATCTCTTGCTTTGTGGGAGGCAAGTCTTCTCCCCTCCTTGGAAGGAGCAATGCCCCCTTCCTTCTCCAGGATGTTTTGGGATCGGTTTGCTCCACACTGCGCCCTCTGCCTCACCTGCTCCCTCTGATCCGTTTTGAACCTGAAAGCGCGGGGAAGAGACGGCTGGCGAAGCAGCACGAACGTTGGAACTCAGACGCAATACTGCTCCCATCACTGCTTGATCCCTCCTTTCTTCCCCAGCCTCTATTTTAGTGCCTCCTGCTCGTGCATCAAATGTTTGCTGCTTCTGAACCACATCATGCACCTGCCGGAAGCACTGCTTAGATTTTCTCTCTGGGGTATAGTTTGTGTGAAGCCCACTGAGTTGAAAGACCTTCAGCATTTGCTCTTGCCGACACCTGGGAGGCAGAGCCTCAGCAGACCGTTTTGTATTCTAGCCGCTGAATGTTAGAAAGTCAGATGGAGACAGAAAGTTCAAGGTCTGGCCACATTAAGCTTTGGTATCACAGGGCTGCACACTTCCACTATCATTTGTGAGGCAGGAACACCGGCTTCAGAAACATTTTACATTTAGGACGGAAGAACGGCCAAATCCTGTAAGTCTGCAATTTTATTCATTCACCAGACCAAAATCACAAACCCTGTCACAAAAATCACTTGTTCTGAGGCACTGTCCAAATGAAAGGGCAGGGTTTTCTCATGTTTACAAGGAGACCGAACACAGATTCTTCCAGCTGCTAGAATACAAAAGTGAGAGAAAGGGCCTCGGATGGCATGTTCAGCTCATTGTTTTGTGAAGAGGCTATGGGGAATAACAGTAGTGGGAATTTGGCTTTGATATGGTAACACATTTATCCTGGAATCCAAAATATAGAAACAAATAACAAGATATTTCTTCCAGCATCATAAAATGGTAATTGACGGAGAGAGAGAGCCCAGCCTGCTGCAAAGAACTGAGGCTTTGGAGTATCACAGAATGAAGAAGTGGACATCTATACAGGCTCAGCTACCTTCTGGCTGGATGAACCCAGGGAATTCTCTTCCCTCTCTGGGCTTCAGGTTCCTATCAGTAACATGTGGTTAAAGCCATCTGACTTTCAGAATCATTTTGAAATTTGTGAAGTATCTACTTTGTTTACCCAATTAGGACCTTAAACGCTATAGATTTCACAATGATATGATGCGTTTTGAAAATCAAAGATATGATTTCTCCTGATGGTGTAGTGTTTGGTGTCTTGAGTGCATTAACAGAATTCAAAGCCTTCCTGAAAGCCACATCTTTGAAAATCTTGGTAGATCAAATGGGACCTTGCTTCACTCATTCATTTACTTAGTACAAACTTAATTGCTCACCAGGCTCTCAGCGCCTCGCTGAGAACAATTCGGTGGGGGATCAACCCTCCCAATGAGTATGTACACGCAAGGATTGGGGAAATGTATGGTGAGATTTTTGGACAAACTCAAAAACCCAACCTGAAGGTTCTCTTTTAATAAATTAACAAGTACAGCTTGTAGAAATTTATGTTTGATTATTTTTAAGGCAAAATTGTATTTTTGAGATAATGTCGATACTTAGGAGTCTGCTAAGATAATTAAAATCTATTGATAAATTATATAAGTGAAATGGAAAATTAAACAGATTTTTATGATATATGAAAATAAGACCCTACCCCCAGTGGGTGGAGCCCTGGGGTACAGTGTGTTTCTAGGCAATTAAACAGACACTGAAAAGGAAAACTTAGAAAATCACTATTTTTTATTAGTGAAACCAAAGATGTTTTATGATAGCCTGGGAAGACTGCCTCCACCTTAGGGGAAACTTAAAGCTGCCCAGGGGGCTTTAAAGTCCAGCCCCAAACGTCTTAAAGTCAGATGGGGACTTTTCGAGTCTTACCCTCAAGGTAAATATTTCAAAACCTCAGCTCTGCTTACTTGCTTTTCACAATCTCCCATTAGTGAAAGGCCATTTCCTCTGAGACTCTTTCGAACCATGCATTTTAAACTGCTGAATCTGCTCTGAAATTATGTCTCAGAAATCCACACTTTCTATTGTTACTCTTCCCAGGGCCCCCTACTCCCAGATCAGCTGAAGTTGCTACAATTATTGATCAGTCTCAGGAAAGGCTGGGTTCAGAGCCACCCATCTGCCAATGCGTGTTTGTGAGGAACCTTCATTAATTGCCCAGGGGAGGGAGCTCCATTGAACCCTTTAGAGTTGTAAATTTCATGCTTACAAGGATCTCTTCCTTTTCCCTAATTTTACATGCCAGCTCACCAGCCTCCTCTTTCTTACAGCCAACTCTGACATCTTAGCTTTGACTCTATTCAGAGCCGAAGCAGAATGGCATGAAATAAATTCAATTCTTGTCTCCGTTTTCCTAACACATTAAGTCTGTCACCCCCTTTTAGTGTGTGTCCAATCAGGATACCTTAGGTCTCCATTTATAATTGTTTGGGCATTGTATCCTCTAGTCCCTTTTATCCTTGGGTTGTTGAAGGAATGGGAAGTTTCTCTCCCGAGATCTAGGGCAGCATTGTAATGACGGACAATGAAATTTGTGAGGACAGCTCAGAGTGGAACAATTCCTGTGAGATAAAAGTAGAGAACTTTATAGTGTTTCATTATCTGACAGAGTGGGGAAATCATTATTAATAAAGTTTACTTGTATGAATTATTCACAGCCTTAATGAAACATTAGAAACGTAGATGGACATAATATTGTGCATGATATAACTGGACTTAAAGCCAATTGAGTCAGCTTCCCAGTAAATGTAAGCCCATGGGCTAGCCAAGTAACCTCTACACGAACTTTCTTTTCTTCATTTGTAAAATGGGGATAATAATTCCTATTAAACACTGTTTCAGCCTTGCTGTGGGAATCAAATGAAAACACATTAAAGAGTGAATTGCGATGTGAAAAGCATGACCAAATGGCAATTCAACACAATTAGATCCTGAAATGTGTCATGTTAAAAGGAGACTATGTGCTAGCAGAAAAAAAAAAAACATTTTCCTTTAGGACAATTAATTACTCTTCAATCAGATAAAAACTTGCATGTTGTCGGTGAACAATAAAGATGCATCAAGTTGAAATCCACGTCAGAAAATAAATTCTGAAACTCTACGGTTGCATGACCACAAGAGAGTTGTTTAGCTACATATAGTATCTTGTATTTTTTAATCCAGAATTTTAAGATAATATGAGGTATGCATTTTATAAGATTGTTGTTAAGAAATTAAGTGAACACAGGCTTGATACAGTGCCTGGCACAACGGTGCTCAAATAATGGTTTTATATATACACCACAGGAAAAGACCATATAACTGAAGGAATACACATATAACTACATAACCTGTAACATAAAATGTTACACTGAAAGAAAAACATAGTAATCTTTTAACCACCATTACGTTGCTTTTTGGTTTAAGACATGGTTAAGACTATAAACTCCATAATTGCTGGGATTTAGTCTATTTTGTTCACATTTCTGGCCAGTGCAGTCACTCACTTGATCATTATTGCCTGAATACAAGTATTTTTTGGTTCCTTGTTTATGGCACTGAGAATATGAAATTTAACAGAGACTGTTTCCTCATCTTAATAATTAAAGAAGGCTTTGACAAAACTGCAGGACCTGAACTAGGCATTTGATTTTTAACTATTTTGTAGTCCCTAATATCTATGTGTTTAAAAACTGGAGATGGGGGCGCCTGGGTGGCTCAGTCGGTTGAGCGCCGACTTCGGCTCAGGTCACGATCTCGCAGTCCGTGAGTTCGAGCCCCGCATCGGGCCCCTGTGCTGACAGCTCAGAGCCCGGAGCCTGTTTCAGATTCTGTGTCTCCCTCTCTCTGACCCTCCCCCATTCATTCTCTGTCTCTCTCTGTCTCAAAAATGAATAAAAACGTTAAAAAAAAATTAAAAAAAACAAACAAAACAAAACTGGAGATGTAATTTACATACTATAGCGGATTGAATTGAGTCCCCCTTAAATTCATGTCCACTCAAACCTCAAAATTGTGACCTTATATGGAAATTGGGCAGATTTAAATAGTATCTCAGAATAAAATAAGGTAGGACTGAGGGAAAGCCTTAAATCCAGTAACCAATACCTTTATAATAGGAAGGAAGGAGAGTGGACACACGGACACACAAGGGAGGAGGTAGCAGGGATCAGAATCTAGAAGGAACAGCCAGGCCCACCAGAAGCCAGAAAAGGCTAGGGAGGAGTCTTCCCCCGAGACTTCAGAGAATGTATGCCCCTGCCAGCATTTTGATTTTGGACTCAGCCCCCCGAGCTGAGAAAGAATACATTTCTGTGGTTTCAAGTTGGGGTTATTGGTTAGGACATCCCTAGGAAACAGATACACATACATCCAAAATCCACTTTCTTAAAGTATACAATTCAGAAAGTTTTGGTATATTCACAAGTTTGTGTAACAAATTCCAAAATATTTTCACGACCTCAAAAGGAACCCTATGTCCATTATCAGCCGCTCCTCATTCTTCCCTTCCCCCAGCCCCTGCAACCACGAACCTACTTTCCATCTCTATGGATTTGCCTAGTCTGGACGTTTCATGGAATGGAATCATGTATGTATGGATATGCCATATTTTGTTTATCCATTCACCAACTGATGAACATTTGGGTTGTTTTCATGTTTTGACTATTATGAATAATGCTACTTATGAACATCTCTGTACAAGCTTTGTGTCGGGAGTAGGTTTTCAATTCTTTTGAATATATATATACATATATGTGTATATGTATACATACACATATATGTATATATATATACATATATGTATATATACATACACACACACATATATATACATATATATGCATATATATATATGTATGTATACACACACACATACATACACAGTAGTGGAATTGCTGGGTCATACATTAATTCTGTTTAATTTTTTTAATGTTTATGTGTTTATTTGGAGAGAGAGTGATCAAGTAGGGGAGGTGCAGAGAGAAGGAGAGAGAGAATTTCAAGCAATTTGTGTTTGATAAATATGTTCGAACCTGATGTGGGGCTCGGACCCACAAACCATGAGATAATGACTTGAACCAAAACCAACAGTCAGACGCTTAACTGACTGAGCCACTCAGGTGCCCCTCTGTTTAAATTTTTGAAGATATTTTCCAATGTGGCTGGACCATTTTTTTTTTTTTATTGCCACCAACATTGCATAAACCTTCCAATTTCACTATATCCTTACCAAGACTTGCTATTTTTCATCCATTGATTACAGCCATCCTATGGGTATAAAGCAGTGACTTACTATAGTTTTGATCTGAATTTCCCTAATGATTAATGATGTCCTTTCCCTGTGCTTGCTTATTGGTTGTCTGTCTCCTTTGAAGAAAAATCTGTTCAAATCCTTTGCTCATATTTTAAATTGGATTGTCTTTTATTGTTGAGCTATAAGAACTCTTCTTATATTTGAATACTGGACCTTAATCAGTCATGATTTGCAAATATTTTATCTTATTCTGTGGTTTGTTTTTTCCCTTCCTTGATAGTGCCTTTTGACATTAAAAAGTTTTTAATGTTGGGTTGCTGGAGTGGCTTAGTTGATTAAGTGTCTGACTCTTGGTTTTGGCTCAAGTCATGATCTCACAGTTCATGAATTTGAGACCCATATCAGGTTCTGTTCTTACAGGGCAGAGCCTGCTTGGGATTCTCTCTCCCTCCGTCTCTCTCTGCCCCTTCCCACCTGTCTCAAAATAAATAAATAAACTTAAAAAAAGTTTTTAATGTTGATGAAATCCAATTTCCCTAATTTTTTTCCTTTGGTGACAGGTTTTTGGTGTCATATCTGAGAAATTATAGCCTAATTCAATGTCACAGGCTTATGTTTACTTTTAAGACTTCTGTGGTTGTATCTCTTACATTTAGGTTTGACCCACTTTGAGTTAATCTTTGAGTATAGCATGACATCTGGATTAAATATGGATAAAAGTTACCCAAATCCTTGGATGAAAAAAAAACATTGTTTCTCCAATGAAGTATTTTGTACCCTTGTTGAAAAGCAATTTATCACAGACATGTAGGTTTATTTCTGGACTCTCAATTATATTCCATTTATTATTCATCATTCACAATGAAATAAATTCTTTTTTAAATTGCAAATCTGATCACTCTACTCACACATTTAAAATAATCCAGGGGTGGAGAACAAGGAGGTTCCGGAAGATGGCGGCGTAGGAGGACGCGGGGCTCACAACGCGTCCGGCCGATCACTTAGATTCCACCTACACCTGCCTAAAGAACCCAGAAAACCGCCAGATGATTAGCAGAAGGGAGTCTCCGGAGTCAAGCGCAGACTAGAGGCCCACGGAAGAGGGTAGGAAGGGCGGCGAGGCGGTGCGCGCTCCACGGACTGGCGGGAGGGAGCCAGGGTGGAGGGGCAGCCTGCCGGCCAAGCAGAGCCCCCGAGTCTGGATGGCAAAAGCGGAGGGGCCGGACGGACTGTGTTCCGACAGCAAGCGCGACTTAGCGTCTGGGAGGTCATAAGTTAACAGCTCTGCTCAGAAAGCGGGAAGGCTGGAGGACAAAGGGAGGGAGAGCTGCTGAGCCCCCGGACGACAGAGCTCAGCTTGGCGGGGAACAAAGGCGCCAGCGCCATCTCCCCCGCCCATCCCCCAGCCAAAATCCCAAAGGGAACCAGTTCCTGCCAGGGAACTTGCTCGCTCTGAGCAAACACCCAACTCTGTGCTTCTGCGGAGCCAAACCTCCGGCAGCGGATCTGACTCCCTCCCGCTGCCACAGGGCCCCTCCTGAAGTGGATCACCTAAGGAGAAGCGAGCTAAGCCTGCCCCTCCTGCCCCCGTGCACCTTGCCTACCCACCCCAGCTAATACGCCAGATCCCCAGCAACACAAGCCTGGCAGTGTGCAAGTAGCCCAGACGGGACACGCCACCCCACAGTGAATCCCGCCCCTAGGAGAGGGGAAGAGAAGGCACACACCAGTCTGCCTGTGGCCCCAGCGGTGGGCTGGGGGCAGACATCGGGTTGGACTGCGGCCCCACCCACCAACTCCAGTTATACACCACAGCACAGGGGAAGTGCCCTGCAGGTCCTCACCACTCCAGGGACTATCCAAAATGACCAAACGGAAGAATTCCCCTCAGAAGAATCTCCAGGAAATAACAACAGCTAATGAACTGATCAAAAAGGATTTAAATAATATAACAGAAAGTGAATTTAGAATAATAGTCATAAAATTAATCGCTGGGCTTGAAAACAGTATACAGGACAGCAGAGAATCTCTTGCCACAAAGATCGAGGGACTAAGGAACAGTCACGAGGAGTTGAAAAACGCTTTAAACAAAATGCAAAACAAAATGGAATCCACGATGGCTCGGCTTGAAGAGGCAGAGGAGAGAATAGGTGAACTAGAAGATAAAGTTATGGAGAAAGAGGAAGCTGAAAGAAAGAGAGATAAAAAAATCCAGGAGTATGAGGGGAAAATTAGAGAACTAAGTGATACACTAAAAAAAATAATATACGCATAATTGGTATCCCAGAGGAGGAAGAGAGAGGGAAAGGTGCTGAAGGGGTACTAGAACAAATTATAGCTGAGAACTTCCCTGAACTGGGGAAGGAAAAAGGCATTGAAATCCAAGAGGCACAGAGAACTCCCTTCAGACGTAACTTGAATCGATCTTCTGCATGACATATCATAGTGAAACTGGCAAAATACAAGGATAAAGAGAAAATTCTGAAAGCAGCAAGGGATAAACGTGCCCTCACTTATAAAGGGAGACCTATAAGACTCGTGACTGATCTCTCCTTTGAAACTTGGCAGGCCAGAAAGGCTTGGCACGATATCTACAGTGTGCTAAACAGAAAAAATATGCAGCCGAGAATCCTTTATCCAGCAAGTCTGTCATTTAGAATAGAAGGAGAGATAAAGGTCTTCCCAAACAAACAAAAACTGAAGGAATTTGTCACCACGAAACCAGCCCTACAAGAGATCCTAAGGGGGATCCTGTGAGACAAAGTACCAGAGACATCACTACAAGCATAAAACATACAGACATCACAATGACTCTAAACCCATATCTTTCTATAATAACACTGAATGTAAATGGATTAAATGCGCCAACTAAAAGACATAGGGTATCAGAATGGATAAAAAAACAAGACCCATCTATTTGCTGTCTACAAGAGACTCATTTTAGAGCTGAGGACACCTTTAGATTGAGAGTGAGGGGATGGAGAACTATTTATCATGCTCCTGGAAGCCAAAAGAAAGCTGGAGTAGCCATACTTATATCAGACAAACTAGACTTTAAATTAAAGGCTGTAACAAGAGATGAAGAAGGGCATTATATAATAATCACAGGGTCTATCCACCAGGAAGAGCTAACTATTATAAATGTCTATGCGCCAAATACCCGAGCCCCCAGATATATAAAACAATTACTCATAAACATAAGCAACCTTATTGATAAGAATGTGGTCATTGCAGGGGACTTTAACACCCCACTTACAGAAATGGATAGATCATCTAGACACACAGTCAATAAAGAAACAAGGGCCCTGAATGATACATTGGATCAGATGGACTTGACAGATATATTTAGAACTCTGCATCCCAAAGCAACAGAATATACTTTCTTCTCGAGTGCACATGGAACATTCTCCAAGATAGATCATATACTGGGTCACAAAACAGCCCTTCATAAGTTTACAAGAATTGAAATTATACCATGCATACTTTCAGACCACAATGCTATAAAGCTTGAAATCAACCACAGGAAAAAGTCTGGAAAACCTCCAAAAGCATGGAGGTTAAAGAACACCCTACTAACGAATGAGTGGGTCAACCAGGCAATTAGAGAAGAAATTAAAATATACATGGAAACAAACGAAAATGAAAATACAACAATCCAAACGCTTTGGGATGCAGCGAAGGCAGTCCTGAGAGGAAAATACATTGCAATCCAGGCCTATCTCAAGAAACAAGAAAAATCCCAAATACAAAATCTAACAGCACACCTAAAGGAAATAGAAGCAGAACAGCAAAGGCAGCCTAAACCCAGCAGAAGAGAAATAATAAAGATCAGAGCAGAAATAAACAATATAGAATCTAAAAAAACTGTAGAGCAGATCAACGAAACCAAGAGTTGGTTTTTTGAAAAAATAAACAAAATTGACAAACCTCTAGCCAGGCTTCTCAAAAAGAAAAGGGAGATGACCCAAATAGATAAAATCATGAATGAAAATGGAATGATTACAACCAATCCCTCAGAGATACAAACAATTATCAGGGAATACTATGGAAAATTATATGCCAGCAAATTGGACAACCTGGAAGAAATGGACAAATTTCTAAACACCCACACTCTTCCAAAACTCAATCAGGAGGAAATAGAAAGCTTGAACAGACCCATAACCAGCGAAGAAATTGAATCGGTTATCAAAAATCTCCCAACAAATAAGAGTCCAGGACCAGATGGCTTCCCAGGGGAGTTCTACCAGACATTTAAAGCAGAGATAATACCTATCCTTCTCAAGCTATTCCAAGAAATAGAAAGGGAAGGAAAACTTCCAGACTCATTCTATGAAGCCAGTATTACTTTGATTCCTAAACCAGACAGAGACCCAGTAAAAAAAGAGAACTACAGGCCAATATCCCTGATGAATATGGATGCAAAAATTCTTAATAAGATACTAGCAAATCGAATTCAACAGCATATAAAAAGAATTATTCACCATGATCAAGTGGGATTCATTCCTGGGATGCAGGGCTGGTTCAACATTCGCAAATCGATCAACGTGATACATCACATTAACAAAAAAAAAGAGAAGAACCATATGATCCTGTCAATCGATGCAGAAAAGGCCTTTGACAAAATCCAGCACCCTTTCTTAATAAAAACCCTTGAGAAAGTCGGGATAGAAGGAACATACTTAAAGATCATAAAGGCCATTTATGAAAAGCCCACAGCTAACATCATCCTCAACGGGGAAAAACTGAGAGCTTTTTCCCTGAGATCAGGAACACGACAGGGATGCCCACTGTCACCGCTGTTGTTTAATATAGTGCTGGAAGTTCTAGCATCAGCAATCAGACAACAAAAGGAAATCAAAGGCATCAAAATTGGCAAAGATGAAGTCAAGCTTTCGCTTTTTGCAGATGACATGATATTATACATGGAAAATCCGATAGACTCCACCAAAAGTCTGCTAGAACTGATACATGAATTCAGCAAAGTTGCAGGATACAAAATCAATGTGCAGAAATCAGTTGCATTCTTATACACTAACAATGAAGCAACAGAAAGACAAATGAAGAAACTGATCCCATTCACAATTGCACCAAGAAGCATAAAATACCTAGGAATAAATCTAACCAAAGATGTAAAAGATCTGTATGCTGAAAACTATAGAAAGCTTATGCAGGTAATTGAAGAAGATATAAAGAAATGGAAAGACATTCCATGCTCATGGATTAGAAGAATAAATATTGTCAAAATGTCAATACTACCCAAAGCTATCTACACATTCAATGCAATCCCAATAAAAATTGCACCAGCATTCTTCTCGAAACTAGAACAAGCAATCCTAAAATTCATATGGAACCACAAAAGGCCCCGAATAGCCAAAGTAATTTTGAAGAAGAAGACCAAAGCAGGAGGCATCACAATCCCAGACTTTAGCCTCTACTACAAAGCTGTCATCATCAAGTCAGCATGGTATTGGCATAAAAACAGACACATAGACCAATGGAATGGAATAGAAACCCCAGAACTAGACCCACAAACGTATGGCCAACTCATCTTTGACAAAGCAGGAAAGAACATCCAATGGAAAAAAGACAGTCTCTTTAACAAATGGTGCTGGGAGAACTGGACAGCAACATGCAGAAGGTTGAAACTAGACCACTTTCTCACACCATTCACAAAAATAAACTCAAAATGGATAAAGGACCTGAATGTGAGACAGGAAACCATCAAAACCTTAGAGGAGAAAGCAGGAAAAGACCTCTCTGACCTCAGCCGTAGCAATCTCTTACTCGGCACATCCCCAAAGGCAAGGGAATTAAAAGCAAAAGTGAATTACTGGGACCTTATGAAGATAAAAAGCTTCTGCACAGCAAAGGAAACAACCAACAAAACTAAAAGGCAACCAACGGAATGGGAAAAGATATTTGCAAATGACACATCGGACAAAGGGCTAGTATCCAAAATCTATAAAGAGCTCACCAAACTCCACACCCGAAAAACAAATAACCCAGTGAAGAAATGGGCAGAAAACATGAATAGACACTTCTCTAAAGAAGACATCCGGATGGCCAACAGGCACATGAAAAGATGTTCAACGTCGCTCCTTATCAGGGAAATACAAATCAAAACCACACTCAGATACCACCTCACGCCAGTCAGAGTGGCCAAAATGAAGAAATCAGGAGACTATAGATGCTGGAGAGGATGTGGAGAAACAGGAACCCTCTTGCACTGTTGGTGGGAATGCAAATTGGTGCAGCCGCTCTGGAAAGCAGTGTGGAGGTTCCTCAGAAAATTAAAAATAGACCTACCCTATGACCCAGCAATAGCACTGCTAGGAATTTATCCAAGGGATACAGGAGTACTGATGCATAGGGGCACCTGTACCCCAATGTTTATAGCGGCACTCTCAACAATAGCCAAATTATGGAAAGAGCCTAAATGTCCATCAACTGATGAATGGATAAAGAAATTGTGGTTTATATACACAATGGAATACTACGTGGCAATGAGAAAAAATGAAATATGGCCTTTTGTAGCAACATGGATGGAACTGGAGAGTGTGATGCTAAGTGAAATAAGCCATACAGAGAAAGACAGATACCATATGGTTTCACTCTTATGTGGATCCTGAGAAACATAACAGAAACCCATGGGGGAGGGGAAGGAAAAAAAAAAAAAAGTGGTTAGAGTGGGAGAGAGCCAAAGCATAAGAGACTGTTAAAAACTGAGAACAAATTGAGGGTTGATGGGGGGTGGGAGGGAGGGCAGGGTGGGTGATGGGTATTGAGGAGGGCACCTTTTGGGATGAGCACTGGGTGTTGTATGGAAACCAATTTGACAGTAAATTTCATATATTAAAAAATTAAAAAAAACAAAACAAAACAAAAAAAAAACCACAAAAACTGAGAACAAACTGAGGGTTGATGGGGGGTGGGAGGGAGGGCAGAGTGGGTGATGGGTATTGAGGAGGGCACCTTTTGGGATGAGCACTGGGTGTTGTATGGAAACCAATTTGACAGTAAATTTCATATATTAAAAAAAAAAAAAAAATCCAGGGGTGCCTCGGTAGCTCAGTCAGTTAAGCATCTGACTCTTGGTCATGATCTCACAGTTCCTGGGGTCGAGCCCTGTGTGGAGCTCTGCACGGACAGTGTGGATCCTGCTTGGCATTTTCTCTCTCCCTCTCTGCCCCTCATCTGCCTATGCTCTCCCTTCCCTTCTCTCTCTCTCTCTCTCTCTCTCTCAATAAATAAACAAAATAAAATAAAATAAAATAAAATAAAATATCCAGTAACTTTTAATTTTCCTTAGGACAAAGTCCTTCATGTTGTGGCCTCTCTCTTGCTCTCTAAACTTGCCTTGCAAAATTTTCTTCTCTCCAAATGACATTGCCCTTTGAGCAATCCCATGATGTATATCTGTCTATTCCTACACCAGGTTTTCTTATCTGCCATTTTCATCTTTCCGAAATGTCCACATGACCACACTTTATCAGAGGCCCTTCTCTTCTCCTCCCAATTTTATTGAGTTTAAATACCACTTCTTTAAAGGATAATATTTGATTACTCATATTCATTTACTTTCTCTTAAAACCTTATAATTTCCCTTCATATATTACATCTGTAACTTACCGGTTGTATGTGTGTTTTATATCTTACTCATCCACCATGGAAAGAGATCCACTGTACTTTGTTCACCACTATAAACCCAGATTGCAGTGACATGCCTGGCACATAGCAGAAACGGGGCAAATACTAGTCAAATAAATGAATAAATGACTCGATTTAGTGCTGTACACCCAGACCTAGACAAATGTGCCTTTTCACAGAATGTTCATATCAGTGGGATTAGATACCCAAACATATTGATAACATTTTTGAACATGAAGCACACTAAAATAATATCAACCATGAAGTGTAATTCCTTATTTTTATCTGATATTTTATGAGTTACAACTATTCCAAACTAAAAATAACACTGACAGACTTGGATTTTGTATCAAAATGAGATTTCTTTTTCCTGGAAAGAACCATCAATTTCATATAGTGCGCTTCCAGTGATGATGCAATTGTCTAGTTAGAAATTCCTACTTTTGCGAATAGGAAAGAAAAACTGCAGGACAAGAAAGAAAAGTCTCATTATTTCACTTCATATAGGATTTCTGTTAAAAAAATATAAACCCTCCCAGCTTAGGCAGGGGATGGGCACCCACCATGCTTGCATTTTCCTTTATAATCTTCTTCTAACATAATTCTTTGTTCACAGATATTCAAAGACATCTCAAAATTGTTAAGCATTTAAGAAGAAAAAATAAATAAATTTGAAAGAGAATGCCAACAAGAATAAAGAAGGACCCCTGCCTGAGAAAAACAGACAAGCCAGTAAACAGTCACAAAATTTTAAAAATGTACTCATAAAACAGGATTGTTTTAGATGGATTACTCTGTGACTAAAAATGTATATGTCCATATACATCATATTTATAAAATAATTATATAATGTGGCATATATTAATTACACAATATATACTTGGCATATATTAATTACACAATATATACTTAAAAAACTTAAGTTTTTTAAAGAGTAGATCATTTGAATAACAAAATGGACACGAATAAAAAAGATGATTATCTGAAAATATAGTTGAAATAAACGTCCAAAATATAGAGAAACAAAGAACAAAGAAATTGGATAATGCAAAGTAAATATGTGAGAAATTAGTTACAGGTTTTCAACTTATTTCCAATAAGAGTTCCAGAATGAAAAAGCAGAAATAATGGAAAGGAGCAAATAATAAGAGAAACAATGGATCTAAGGGAAAACATTATCAAATATTAAATGTCTAGGTGATCTGAAATAGAATTAATGGCAAAAGAGACAGAGAGGGAGGGGCAAACCAGAAAACAGACTCTTAACTATAGAGAAAAAACAGGGTTGATGGAGGGAGGTGGGCAGGGGATGGTCTAGATGGATGATGGGGATTAAGGAGGGCACCTGTAATAAAGCACTGGGTGTTATATGTAAATGATAAATCACTAAATTTTACTCTGAACTAATATTACATTCTGTGTTAACTAATTGGAATTTAAATAAAAATTTGAGAAAGGAAAAAATTAACGTCAAAAATACCATAAATGGACATTCATTCATGATTTTTTACAACTACAAGGATAAAGAGAACATTATAAGGTTTCTTAAAAGTAAAACAAGTTACTTATTCCAGACTATTAGACTTCATTTTAGGAATACTGGATCTACAGAAAAATTACATTTTCAAAATTTTGATGAAAAACATTTTCCATAGATGTGTAGATCCAGTCAAACCATTAACAGTCAATGACATATTAGGAACAAATGTAAAACAATTCTGTTTACATGCTTAAAAGAAAGATAGTACTGAACCAGATCTACCCATGGAAGTTCATGAATTATTGACACTAGATAGATTCTTCTTTAAGCAGTAACTTTTAATGACATGAGATTATATTTTCCTCTCTTACTAAAGATACACTCATTCTATTCGTCCTGTAGTGAATTGTACTTGGAGTTTTATACTGATATCATGTTTTAAAAACAAACCACAAACACAATACAAAATTCAATTATAGACACAAAAGATAATGTGATGTTATAACCCTTGATGTAAAATAACAAAATGACTAAAAAAAAGGAAAAGGATTAATGGGATTGTTAGTAAAGAACAGTAAGTACCCTATTTCCACATCTTTCATTAAGTGAAGAGCAACAGATTCATTCTAAAATTGATACAAGAAATAAACTTATTATTTGAATTAATATAAGTCAAAAGAGAAATGAAATACTTGCTCACACATTTATACATGTGTTCTAACAGGCAGTAAACTTGGGAAGTGTAGGTGTTTAATGGTTAAATGGTTAAATATTATGCATCTCCAATTTTCATTGTCATTTCAAAAATTCTATGTATTGATGATAGGTACAGAACAGATCTAGGAGTTCACTGCTTAAAGAGAAAAGATAACCACATCAAAAGAAAACCAAAAAGCTGTTAACACTAGTTGTCTCTTGGGAGCGAAAGACTAAGTTTTTTGAGTGGGGGGAGGAAACTTTTAATTTGTATTTTTAATTTTTCTTTTCTGAGTGGATTATTTTGCCCAAAGGCATATGTTAATTCTATAATTAATAAACTACCAGGTTAATGAAATAATTCTAAAAATTATGTACCCTGACCTCATCTCTTCATTTATTTACCATAATTAGACCTAAATCAATCAGGGCTGGTTTTAATAAATAAATCCTTAAGAGGTAAAGATTCAATAGTAGAGAGTATTAAAACTTTATGAATACCAGGACCTTTCCCAGCAGTGGGCCTCTTCTGGTCCTGAGGGCAATGTAGGATTAGGTTATAAAATCTTGAACTATACTAATATCCCAGTGCTAGGGGCACCCAAATAGAGTACATACTTTTCAGTTGACTCTAAAGAGACTTTAATGGTCCACCTCTGGCACCCACAGAGACAGAATAGAGGGTAGTACTATGTAAATGAAGACATATTTCTATTACTCTGGGATCCAAAACTTTCTACTTGAACAGTAGACTTTAGTGTGATTAATAGTAGTCACTGGAGCATTTGTATATGTTATACAAACCCTTCAATACCCATAAAAAGTATTCAGAATATAGGTTTTGAATATAGGTTTTGCATCCTCAGTGCCCAAAAACAGTGTGTAGGCATCATCTTCCCTGAGGACTAAGGACTACTTTCCAGGGCACGTCACTCATTAGATGGGTAAGCATTGGATTGTTAATGATCAGATACACTGATGGCCACACAGAGGGATTTCAGTGTCACTTGAAGGATTAACCCATTTCATTCATGTTAAATGAACAACCAGAAATAAAAGTGCATCGCATTATGTATGTCAACAAATTAGTTTTTCATTCTGTTTAAGAACATCTACATTCTGGCACCAGAGATGGAGAGGTTACAACCCATGGGTATATCTTGCTTAATTTAACATTTGTAATATAGTTGAATATATCACATTTTGGATTTTAAGATGTGACACCTGTAAAAATGACTGTTTTATAGACTTTAGGAATGGATGCAGTAGGAAAGTACTCAACATCAGGACCCAGCTTACTTAACTTTGCATGCTTATGCTATTTATGTTGGTATATTACTAGGCTTAGTAGATGGCATTATGAATCTAATTTTGCTCCTTCTAAATCAAGACCAACGCAAGTCCCTTCCCACTATTCCTTCCTCAATTTTGTCCTGTTCCATCAGATGCCCAGGACTTAAAATAGCCAAGAGCCCTTCCTATTAGGAAATCAAGCTATCTAGCAAAATATATCCTAATAGCATGTTAATTCTATTAATTATAGAACCCCAAATACCATAAAGATCAGGTTCTAAATCTTTATAAATTGAGAAGAAAGACACAGAAAATTAAGATACATGGTAAGGACCATATAAACACAAAACATCAGACCAGAGATCTAAGGAGATTTCAAGATCAGCCTGGGCTAAAAGGAGAGACTGGGCTGAGGGAAACACACCTATACTCCAGGGATCCATAGCATCACTCTGCTCCCTTCTGGCCTCCACTCCTAGTTTGTATGGCATCCACCTCCAAATTCAGTTTACAATACAGTGATATTGAGGTTTAGAATATCATAATTGGATTTAAAATACCCTTGTCTCAAGGCATGTTCCACAACTACCATAAACATCTTCTAAAATCAGGAGGGCCTGGGGTCATGACCATGATTTCCTTTCCCCTTGCCCTGATATTGTGTGATCGCTTTTTCAGTGTTTTTTAAATGTTGTGTTGTAATCAAGCTCTTTCCCTGGTTTTATTTGAGAATACAATTCTGGGAGACAATATGAACAGTGGAAACAGTCTGCTTTGGGAACAATGTCAAACATCATAAGCCTAACAATATAGTGAATACCTTTCATTCTATGGAGCAGCTTCAACTTACTTTTTTTGTTTTACCTAGTTTTTTTTCTATTTTTATTTTTTAATTTTTACATTTAAATCCAAGTTAGTTAACATATAGTGTAATAATGATTTCAAGAGTATAGTGATTCATCACTTACAATATAACACCCAGAGCTCTTGCCAACAAGTGCCCTTCTTAATGCTCATCACCTATTTAGCCCATCCCCCTACCTAACACCCTGTCAGCAGCCCTCAGTTTGTTCTCTGTATTTAAGAGTCTCTTATAGTTTGTCTCTGTTTTTATATTTTTGCTTCCCTTCCCTTATATTCATCTATTTTGTATCTTAAATTCCACATATGAGTGAAGTCACATGATATTTGTCTTTCTCTGACTGACTTCTTTCGCTTAGCATAATACACTCTAGTTCCATCCACAGTGTAGCAAATGGCAAGATTTCATTCTTTTTGAGTAATATTCCATTGTATATTATTATATACACCACATCTTTATGCATTCATCAGTGGGTGGACATTTGGGCTCTTTCCATACTTCTACTTTTGTTAATAGTGCTGCTATAAACACTGGGGTGCATGTGCCTTCGAATCAGTACTCACGTATGCTTTGGATAAATACCTAGAAATGAAAGTGCTGGGTTGTAGGGTAGTTCTATTTTTAATTTTTTGAGGAATCTCCATATAGTTTTCAGGAGTGGATGCACCAGTTTGCCTTCCCACCAACAGTGCTAAAGGGTTGCTTTTTCTCCACATCCTCACCAACATCTGTTGTTGCTTGAGTTGTTAATGTTAGCCATTCTGATAGGTGTGAAGTTGTATCTCATTGTAGTTTTGATTTGTAATTCCATGATGAGTGATGTTGAGCATTTTTTCATGTGTCTGTTGGTGATCTGGAGGTTTTCTTTGGAAGAGTGTTTATGTCTTTTGCCCATTTCTTCACTGGATAATTTGTTTTTTAGGTGTTGAGTTTCATAAGTTCTTTATAGATATTGAATACAAACCCTTTGTCTGATATGTTATTTGCAAATATCTCCTCCCATTCCATTGGTTGCCTTTTAGATTTGCTGATCATTTCCTTCGCTGTGCAGATTTTTATCCTGATGAGGTCTCTATAGTTCATTTTTGCTTTTGATTCCCTTGCCTCTGGAGACATGTCAAGTAAGAAGTTGCTACAGCTGAGGTCGGAGAGGTTGTTGCCTGTTTTCTCCTCTAGGATTTTGATGGCTTCCTGTCTTAAATTTAGGTCTTTCATCCATTTTGAGTTTATTTTGTGTATGGTTTAAGAAAGTGGGCCAGGTTCATTCTTCTACATGTTGCTGTCCAGTTTTCCCAATAGTATTTGCTGAAAAGACTGTCTCCTTTCTATTGGATATTCTTTCCTGCTTTGTCAAAGATTAGTTGGCCATACATTTTTTGGTCCATTTCTGGGGTCTCTTTTCCGTTCTACAGATCTTTGTGATTTTGTCCCAGTACCATACTATCTTGATGATTACAATGTTGTAATGCAGCTTGATGTCTGGAATTGTGATGCCTCCAGATTTGGTTTACTTTTTCAGGATTGTTTTGTCCATTTGGGGTCTTTTCTGATCCATACAAATTTTAGGATTGCTTATTCTAGCTCTGTGAAGAGTATTGGTGTTATTTTGATAGGGATTGCATTGAATATGTAGATTGCTTTGGGTAGTATCGACATCTTAACAATATTTGTTCTTCCAATCCATGAATATGGAAGGTTTTCCCATTTTTTGTGTCTTCTTCAATTTCTTTCATAAGCTTTCTCTAATTTTAAGTGTATAGATTTTTTTAACCTCTTTGGTTAGGTTTATTCTTAGGTATTTTATGGTTTTTGGTGCATTTGTAAATGGGATTGATTCCTTGATTTCTCTTTCTGCTGCTTCATTATTGGTGTATAGAAATAAAACCAACTTCTGTACATTGATTTTATATCCTGCGACTTTGCTTAATTCATGGATCAGTTCTAGCAATTTCTTCATGGAGTCTGTTGGGTTTTCCACATAGAGTATCATATCGTCTGCAAACAGTGAGAATTTGACTTCCTCCTTGCCAACTTGGACACCTTTAATTTCTTTGTGTTGTCTGTTTGCTAAGGCTAGGACTTCCAACACTATGTTGAATAACAGTGGTTACTGTCATGTTCCTGACCTTAGGGGGGAAGCTTCAGTTTTTCCCCATTGAGGATATTATCAGTAGGTCTTTCATATATGACCTTTATAATCTTTATATAATGATCCTTCTATCCCTACTTTCTTAAAGGTTTTTATCAAAGAAGGATGCTGTATTTTGCCAAATTCTTTTTCTGAATCTATTGAGAAGATCATGTCATTCTTATCCTTTATAACATGATATATAACATCAATTGATTTGTAGATATTGAACCGACTCTGCATCCCAAGAATAAATCCCACTAGATCATGGTGAATAATTATGTTAATGTATTGTTGGATCTGGTTTGTTATCATCTTGTTGAGAATTTTTGCATCCATGTTCATCAGGAAAATGGTCTGTAGTTTTTCTTCTTAGTGGGGTCTTTGTCTGGTTTTGGAATCAAGGTAATGCTGACCTCATAGAATGAGTTTGGAAGTTTTCCTTCCGTTTCTATTTTTTGGGACAGCTTCAGAAAATAGGTCTTAACTTTTCTTTAAATGTTTGGTAGAATTCCCTTGAAAAGCCATTCAGCCCTGGATTCCTACTGGGATATTTTTTTATTATTAATTCAATTTCACTTACAGGAATGGACAGATCATGTAAGCAGAAAATCAACAGGGAAACAATGGCTTTGAATGGCGCATTGGACCAGGTAGACTTAACAGATATTCAGAAACTTCCATCCTAAAGTAGCAGAATACACACTCTTCTCAAGTGCATGTGGAATATACTCCAGAATAGATCACATACTGATTAGCCTTCAACAAATTAGCCCTCAACAAATGCAAAAAAAGAGAGATCATACCTTGCATATTTTCAGACCATAAAACTATGAAGTCAGCCACAAGAAAAAAATTTGAAGTCCCATACTATTATGGTATTATTATCAATGAGTTTATGTTTGTGATGAATTTATTTATTATATTTGGGGATTTTCATGTTGGGGGCATAAATATTTACAATCGTTAGCTCTTCTTGGTGGACAGACCCCTTAATTATGATATAATGCCCTTCTTCATCTCTTGGTATAGTCTTTATTTTAAAATCTAGTTTGTCTGATGTAAGTATGGCTACTCCACCTTTCTTTTGGTGACCATTAGCATGATAGATGGTTCTCCAAACTCCTACTTTCAATTTGCAGGTGTCTTTAGGTCTAAAATGAGTCTCTTAGCATAACATTCTCCAGTTCCATCCACGTTGCTACAAAAGGCCATATTTAATTCTTTCTCATTGCCAAGTAGTATTCCATTGTGTATATAAACCACAATTTTTTTTATCCATTCATCAGTTGATGGACATTTAGGCCCTTTCCATAATTTGGCTATTGTTGAAAGTGCTGCTATAAACATTGGGGTATAAGTGCCCCTATGCATCAGCACTCCTGTATCCCTTGAGTAAATTCCTAGCAGTGCTATTGCTGGGTCATAGGGTCGATCTATTTTTTTTAACAGAAGACCATGGGGAGGGGAAGGGAAAAAAAGTTAGAGAGGAGAGAGCCAAACCATAAGAGACTATTAAAACCTAAGAATAAACTGAGGGTTGATGGGGGGTAGGAGGAAGGGGAGGGTGGGTGATGGGCATTAAGGAGGGCACCTGTTGGGATGAGCAGTGGGTGTTGTATGGAAACCAATTTGACAATAAATTTCATAAATAAAATAAAATTAGTCTCTTGTAAGCACCATAGAGATGGGTCTTGGTTTTTTTTATCCATTCTGATACCCTATGTCTTTTGATTGGAGCATTTAGTCCATTGACATTTAAAGTAAATACTGAAAGATATGAATTTAGTGCCATTGTGTTGCCTATAGAGTTGGTGTCTGGTGATGTTCTCTGGTCCTTTCTAGTCTTTGTTGCTTTTGGTCGTTTTTGTTTTACAGGTCTTTTCTCCACTCAAAGTGTCCCCCTTAAAATGTCTTGCAGTACTGGTTAGTGGTTATGAACTCTTTTAGATTTTTGTCTGGGAAACTCTTTATCTTGCCTTCTATTTTGAATGACAGCCTTGCTGGATAAAGAATTCTTGGCTGTATATCTTTCCAATTCAGCATGTTGAATATATCCTGCCACTCCTTTCTGGCCTGTGGATAGGTCTGTTGCAAACCTGATGTGTCTTCCTTTATTGGCTAAGGACATTTTGTTTTTGTTTTTACCTTGCTGCTTTAAGAATTCTTTGTGTATTTTGTGAATTTGACTATGATATGCCTTGATGATGGTCAGTTTTTGTTGAATCTAATAGGAATTCTCTGTGCTTCCTGGATTTTGATGTCTGTGTCTTCCCCCAGATTAGGAAAGTTTTCCACTATAATTTGCTCACATAAACCTTCTGCCCCTTTCTCTCTCTCATGTGTTGGGACTCCTATGATTAGGATATTATTCCTTATTAATAACTCACTGAGTTCTCCAAGTCTTTTATCGTGATTTCTTGACTTTGTTTCCCTCTTTTTTATGCATTATTCTCCATAATTTTTTCTTCTATATCACTGATTCGCTGCTCTGCTTTGTCTATCCTTGCTGTTGTGGCATCCATTCAAGATTGGCATCTAAATTATAGCATTTTTAATTTCGACCTGACTATATTTTACTTCTTTTATCTCCACAGAAAGGGATTCTATGCTTTTTTTCAACACCAGCTAGTATTCTTATTATCATGGTTCTAAATTCTGGTTCAGACATCTTGCTTGTATCTGTGTTGATTAAGCCCCTAGCTATAATTTCTTCCTGAGCTTTTTTTTGGGGTGAATCCCTTCATTTTGTCATTTTGGGGGAAGAAAAAAATAATAAATAATTAAAAATTAAAAACAAAACAAAAATTCAAATACAGTAAGCTAGATCCTAGGTGTGCTTTGGTCTGCTTATTGAAAGAAGCTTGATAGAATAGAGAGAAAAAGGAAATAAAAGAAAAAAAAGAAAAATTAAAAAAATATATAATGCAATAAAATTAAATCAAACAGAATACAAAAATTAAATAAAAAACTAAAAAAAAAACAAAAATAAAAACAAAATTTTCTCTTTCTGTATCCAAGAAAGATGAGGAAAAAAGAATACAATTTAAGGAAAACCAGAAGCAAAGAAAATGGACAAATAAATGAAACAGCAAACAGAATAAAACCTGAATGAAGTTACATCCAGTTTCCCGTACAACTCAAACTATGAAGCCCTCTATAGTCTGTACACTAAGCAGGTAGAGAGGCTTGTGCTGGTCTTCTAGGAGATGTACTTGGAGTGCACAGTTGGGCAAGTCTTGTTGTAACAGTTTCATTTTCCACTAGGTGGTGCTGCATAGCTTACTGGGGTGGGCCAGTATGGCACAAATGAGGGAGAGGAGGAAATGGGTTCACCCATCTCCTTAGTCTCTGGCACAGGACCCTATCAAATGCCCCTTCTTTGTCTCAGGTCTTTGCCCACTTTATCCAGTTCACATCCAAGCTGTCTGCCTGCCAGGCAGCACCTTCCTCTCAGATGGAGTTGTGTTTCAAAACCCCACACTTCAGAGACCCCTATGGCTTGAACCTGCACCAGCACTCTGGGGGAGGGTCTCACTGAGCAATGGCTGGGTGCCAGCTTGCCCCAGAAAACATTTGTGTGATCACTCAGTGTCAGAGGCCCAGAGATTATGGAAAACCATAACACACAGCCATCACTAGGTTTCACCACACTCTGGCATCTTTGTCTCAATACCAGCAAATGTGGCTGCTCTCCAGAGTCTGCTGGGACCTTTGCCTGTGGGAAGGCCATATGGCCTCTACCAAATGACTCCTAGGAGAACTCCTTCTTCCTACATGGCATATGGACCCCCCCAACCCCCCTGCCTGCTCCTGGAAATTCGCTGTGCTTCTTCACCAGAACACTGCCATGCACTGAGCTCTGAAACTTCAGACAAGGCACTCCAGTGTTTATAGAACCCTGGTGGTATTGAAACACTCTCCTTTCTTCCTGTCAATGGTTCTGGGGAATAGATTTCTTGTTGAGTCTCCTGCGGGTATTTTCACTCTTTCTCTTTGGCTATTTTCAGGAGAGTGCTTTCTTACATCAATCCCGATGCCCTTTCTCTCGGTCTTCTCTCTGCAAAAACAGCTCCCTACCCTCTGCGGCTTTTCTCTCCCTCAGTTCACCTCTTTGTACCATGTCCCTGCTGAGTTCTGCGGCTCAAGTTATGCATATCATTGTGTTAATCCTCAACTCAATTTCCTAAGTGTTCACAATAGTTTGGTCCTGATCTAGCTGCATTTCAGGGATGAGGCAAGACCAGGGTCTCCATGCTGTTCTACCATCTTAACTTCTCCTCAACTTATTATTTAATATCAACAGCATCCTACTTTCAATACTGCTACCAAAACAGAATTTATATCATGTCTGGGTTAGCTTCTATGAGATACATATAAAATTCATTCTTTAATGCCTCACAACTGGGGTGGTCCCCAAATAAACCCAACTTATTTAATCTTACTACATGCTTCTGAAGTTGTCAGAATTATATCTGTAAGCATTCGTGAAACTCCATATAAAAGGAAACCACAACAAAATGCAATAATCATGCATGTTTAAGATACTTAGTTTCCTTCTGTTTTCTCTGAAATGACCCACACTGAGAAAATTGCTTAACATGCACAAGGTAAGGCCCATTTTATAAGCCACTAATGGAGAAGCTGCAGCAACTAATTAGCTCCAACCAGTATAAGTCAAACTGTTATTAACAAAATCTGAAAGTTAAATAGAGGTTCATTACTCCCCCAGTCATTGGCTCCCCCTCCCTGGGGAGTGTTTAACTTGCAGCAATGGTTTTGGCTTTGCTTGATTAAATCTCATTATGACAAAGGAAAAAGCACTTGTGCCCAAGTCTGAAGGAACCCGTAGGTATGCCAAGCCATCCATTAGGATATGCAGAAAAGGAGTTGGTCAGGAATTGGCATCGAAGACACTTCTCTTCCAATTCAATCTGGAACATGGTGAGAAATACCATTCCAATGCTTTTGTTCTTCCTGATGGATTATTTTTAGACTTCATGGAAAAATGGTTTATCTGTGTCTTTCAATTCAAGAAAAACACTGCTAAATAGCTTTGTGTTATTCTCTACTTTTCTAAGGATCCTGCAAGGGAACATGAGGACATTGTATGTCCGACATACAATGTTGGACAGTGGCAGTATGTAAAGAAGGAACTAAGATGGTATGTATAGTCAGTTTTCCAAAGAAAACAAAGGCTGAGGCAGGCATATAGCTTAATAACCAGAGAGGAATCTTATAAACAGAAACAGCCTTATAGGCTATCACCTGCCATTAGCCCTCCATCCTGCTTATAAGACCAACTCTGTTTGTTATACCCAATGTTAAAAGATGGACTATTAATGGATAAAGCCTCTGTCTAGGTGCATAGTCATTTCTATCCTTTCTCTGACTTCAACTGGGAGGAATGTGTTGGTAGAGACAATAAAACTTTGTATACAGAAGTTATTTGATTTCTGCTAATTGGATGAAATAGGATTTATAATCTGTGGTTTATTACATTTTATTGGATAAGTTTTGATTTAGATATTCAACTATTTTAATGTTTTATTTATTTTTGAGAGACAGGGAGACAGAGTATGAGCAGGGGAGGGACAGAGAGAGAGGGAGACACAGAATCTGTGAAGCAGGCTCCAGGCTCTGAGCTGTCAGCACAGAGCACAATGCGGGGCTCAAACTCATGAACCACAAGATCATGACCTGAACCAGAGTCAGAACCTACTGAGCTACCAGGTGCCCAGATATTCATCTCTAAGTTAAGGGGTATATATACTTGGCCAGAAAAAAAAAACTCACAGCTTCTAGAGTTGATGTCAAGAGAATATCATTTAATTTTGGCTCTTTCTACCAATAATTTGGGTAAGTCACATATGACTTGTGTGAACACCGCCATCTGCAATCCTAACTATGAATCTCTCTGTGGAGTAAAAGGTAAACAGGAGTCTTTGTTGCTGCAGGACTTTTCAGAATTTTAAATTCTATGTTAAAATAAGATTTAAAATATAATTCTCATAGAGATTACTCAAAAAGGGAATAGACTATATAGCATGTCACAAAATTCATTTTTTTAAACCACAAAGCTGTTTTTCCTCATATACAGAAGTTCCAGGAAACCATTTGGGGAATGTTTGGCTAACCCAGGCTTCTCAATCTTGACACTATTGACATTTTCAATCAGATAGTTCTTTGTTGTGGACAATATTCTGCACAACGTAGAATATATAGTAGCATCTCTGACCTCTACTCACTAAATGTCAGCTAACATACCTTCTTCCCTCAATCATGACAATAAAAAATATCTCCAGACATTCCCAAATGTCCCTCAGGTGCAAAATTGCCACCGGTGAGAACCACTGGACAAATCAAATTTCAGGTTCTCTTCTAGCTGGCATGTTCTCTAGTTGTCTGTTCAGAAAATATGTCCTACAGATCATTGACAGGCAACATAAGGTAGTCATTAATGATACAGGATCTAAAGGTAAACCTTTGGAGTTCTAATCCAAGGTCTATCACATGTGTTAAATACTACAGTACCTAACACCTGGGAACTTTAGTTTCCGCATTGGCAAAATGGCAATAATAATAATGGCACTTAGTAGTTGTTATGAGGTTGAAATGAAATGCTTGAAGATCATTTAGTACAATGCCTGGTACACAGTAAAGGACTTGAAAAATCACTCTAATTTTCTCTCTAGAATTCATTCTCTATTAACCTTTTTTCATCTAGTTGTTAATTATTTCTAAAAGTCACGTGTATTTTTAGAAGCAAGTTACATCTCAAATAATTTCCTTTTCCTATTAATTCTCTCTTATTTTCTTAAAGAACTCCCATCTGTCCACTCATCAAACAACTTTATTTTTTAATCTTCTGCATTCTCCTTTAATGTTAGGCTCCTAAGATGGGGTTCTGATTCACTTAGAGCTGTGGAATATATCTTGGTCTTGAGTTGTTTGTTCAAGATGTTTTACTGTAGCTCTTTCAAAAGAAATTCCTCAACAACACAGGTTTAGTGCAGGAAAACAAAATCATTCTAGGTTTTTCAAGCAAAATTGGGTTTAATGTAGAAATCACTTAAAAGGCTAGAAAGCTAAAGTCAAGGGGCTACTACTAAATCTGCTTTTCAAGGTGACACCTTCATGACACAGACCCAGGAGCAGGAAATATCTGCTTCTGTAGTGCTGCTGTTGCCACCACAACTGTCACCACCCACAAAGCTGATGACAAATGAATCCCGTGCAGACACTTATGTCTAGTAGAGTTTACTTGTCAGCCATCATAAACATAGAGAGATGAGTCTGTTGTCCTAATCTCACGTGAGTATATTTCATTGGTAGAAGCTAAGTGATACCTAGAACCTTAGCTGCAAGAATCTGGGAAATTTATTTTTACCTCTCCAAACCTTCCAAATGTAAGGAAAGTGAAACAGAGGTTGAGAGGTCCAATCCAAACAGTCAGCTACTCCACCAACACACACTGCTTTATAGATATATATTCTTAAAGTTCAACAGTGATAATACCCAGATCCACTTGCTTCTCTTTAATGTAATACAACAATCTCTTGTATATATGAAACTTAATTATTTCCTCCCTTAAAGAGGAAACCCATCGTACCTTCAGTCCCCATTTCTTATTCTTCCCTGTTGCTCATTCTTCATCCTGTCAAAATCCCACCCTGAGATACTATAACCTAAAGATTAAACTATAAAGTTCAAAGCCAATAACATACCTTATATTGCAAAGTACTGATTTTATCCATAAATATCTCCAAACAATATTTTGCATGCAGTATTGTTCTGACACATTTATGCTTTCTTCTACTACTTTCTTGTTCACCTTTTTTCTATAATTATTCATTCTTACATTTATTAAAGCAAGGAAATGTGGTTATTGTTACTGGTATTATTATAACTATTTAATGCCATTTTGAACACTTACATAGCTACTGGGTAAATACTAGGAGCGCATTACTCACTTAATCCTTTTATTAATTCTGAAGATAATGATTGAGATATTTTATACATAAGGAAACTGATATAAAAGTTAAGTATCTTGCACAACATCAAGCAGGAATAATAATGGAACTCAGAGCTCAGATTTATCTGTCAGGTTCCTGAGGGTGTTGCTGATCCCTTGACAGAGAGTAGGAATGGAGACTCAAATTTTCCTCAAACCAGTCAAAGCTTTTTATACAAATGCCCTATTCCTCAGTAACCCTACATATTTTCCTACCTTCATATGGATCACTGGGAAATTAGATTTATCTATTCTTACATTTTCCCCTTTTCTTACAAGGTAGGAGGTGAAAGCCTAAAAATATAGTAATAACCCAAAATAAGATGGTTTAAATCCTGTTTCCACAAATACAAGGACATATTTTTTTTCTTGGTTTTTATCTCCTTTTAGCTTGTCAACTACCATCTTAGTTAAATTATATATTTTTCCTCTCTCAGAAATTTTGCAAGACAAATATTTTAAATGGAGCTGTCTCTATATATCCAAGCAATGAAGTAATGATTGATTTCTGATTCAGCTCTCATAATGCTACTTTTGATCAATTATTGAACATCCCAGGAGTGCTCAGTGCTCTTTTAAGTATATCTCTTGACTCTACCATGCGACTTGGACAATCAATTACTCTTAAGGTCTTTGGTGTGAGCCTTGTTTGATGAACAACTCAGTATTTCTACAGCTGATATTTATAACAGATCTTACTCCATGGGCATATAGCCTGGCTTTGTGCATTTCGTGGTCAATTTGCATACAGCTAAAGAAGTGTTCCCCCAGCTATCACTGATAAGTTGGAGAATAGGTATATCAAATACTGTAGCTATCCTAGAGGAAAAACAGATGTAAATCAGTTAAAATGTTTGCCTAGAAGTCTACAGTTTATCACTAAGTGATGATCCCTTTACATTTTTACTTTGCACTGAAATGCATAAAACAATTCCAGATGACACAATGACAAAATAGAGCATTACACACTGGAATCTTTAACCTCTCTGAGACTGTGATTCAGATTTGTTTTGCATTTGAGGTTAGCATTGAAGACCCCCCAAATTTACAAATAAGTTATTCCTAAAACTACGATTTTATTCAAGTGGCACAATCCATACTGTTTAACAGAGATCGTCCCACTTAAAACAAAATCAGAGATGACTATCTCCATTAATTCTGACGGTTCATCATGAGGGCTGCTTCTATTAATATGATCTCCTAGTCATAATTTCTACCTGCCATAAACCTATTTTAGATTTTTATGAGAAAGCACACTGTACATTTGTTTTGGTTTGGAAACCACTGTCAAGCTAAATAATTGTTTATATAGTGTTAATTTTTTCATTTGTCCTTTTATTTGATCATTCATTGAAGAAATGGATTAAATGCTTCCTCTATGATTAATGAAGATATGTACTCCTAGACACCTGAATGTTGACTTTCTAATGAAAGATTCTAATGAAGGATTAATCTTGACATCAGTAGTGTTGATCTGCCCCTCTCCAACCTATTTTCCACATAGCCAGAGTGATTTTTTAAATTCTAAACACATAATATTTAAAAAAAAATTACACATCATTTTGTTATACTCTCTCCTTGAGTCTATTTCCTGTCTTCATACTGATCCCCTACTTCTCCATAAACACAAGGTCTCTTTAGCTACCTTGGGACCTTTAGGCTTGCTTTTTTCTCATCCCAAACTCCATTACCTTAGTATTTTGTAGACCTGACCCCTTCCTTCTCAGGCAGGCCTATCCAAACCACCCAGTATAGAAAGGGTACTGTCCGATAGTAGCTACTAAAATTCCATGAGTAGATCTTCATAGCACTTTTCACGAGTATTTATCTATTACCTATCTACCTACTGATCTATTGCTTACCCTAGCCACCAAGCCCCATGCTGTCATGCATGTGCATATGCACAATAAAATTTACTTTTATAGGGCAGGGAACTCATTCTGCCTGGAGGAGACAAAGCAGGCTTGCATTTAACTCCAAAGACTTCACATGGGACAATGAATGTCTCTCCTGTCCTCATGAGCATTTTTTCCCCACACAGCTAAGTGACTTTCTCAGTCTCTCCTCTCCCCCCTATCCCTTTTCCCCCTACTGGCTCTCTCTTCTCCATCCCCCCTAAAAACAAACAAAGAAAAGACAGAAACAAAAAAAAGTACTTTCATTTTTGTAAGCAAAGCTATTCAGTTCAGTTCTCTACAGCATCCAACTCAAACTTAGTTCAAGGCCTCCTTTTGTGTTCTAAAAGATTTCATTTAAACTTTGAAATAGTTTATGGCTTCACAGATGCATTTCTCTCCCCCAGTTTATGCTGGTGGGAAGGAGAGTTTCACACTTCCCATTTTGCCAGCAAGAATGACACATTCCTAGGACAGGATTAGTCCTGGATTTCTAATAATTTTTGCTCATTGAATATGCAATCCATACTGGATTTGGGCAGTTTTAAAATTACTTCCTTGAGGAAAAAGAAGCATGATGGTTCTTACTGCATTACATGAAATCAACTTAAAGACATGTAATGTCTCAGCTGCCCAATTCTGACCACGAAGTGTTTTAAAGCATCACCTTAGTTAATCATCACAACTAACTCCTTTAAGAATGAAAGGGGGATTGTTCTTTTTACTTTCAGAAAGACTGGGGAGATTAAGGCCTTTTCCAAGTGTTAAATACACAGCCTACATGAAAGGTCACTGGAATGGGACCTGCCTGTGCAGAGAAGCCTGGACAGTGAGGCAGTGAAGACAAGCTGGAGTGGCCACCTTGTGTCCAGCACAGCACCTCTCCTACATGTCCTTATCCCTTCCTCCTACTTGAGATTACTGGTGATAACGACTGGTTTCCACTTCTATAAGATATAACCACATGGAACTTGATACTCAATATTACCACCACCCCTCCTTGCCAGAAGAGAATGATCTAGAGCCACATTTACATCTTCTGATAACTTGTTTTTATTATCATTATTATTTTTTATTTTAGAGAGCAATCAGGAGCAGGGGAGATGTTCGGTTGGGGGGAGGAGGGAGACAGAGAGGGGGAAGGAAAGGGAGACAGAGAGAGAGAGAAAAAGAGAGAGAGAACCTCAAGTAGGCTTCACATTCAGTGCAGAGCTCAGAGCCCAACACAGGGGTCAATCCTACAACCCTGGGATCATAACCTGAGCCAAAATCAAGAGTCAGGCACTCAAACGACTGAGCCTCAGAGGTGACCCCCGATGACTTGATTTTTAATCCACTTAAAAAGATGAAAACTTTCAATGTGTTAGGTCTTCCTATAGGTGATAATAAGGAAAATGCCTAAATATCCTAAGAATAGGAAGCAGGGAGTCCAGACTTTCTACATGTGAGGTTTCATGTATTCTTGGTAGATTCTGCTTCTACCCACCTCCAGTAAGGTGGTAGGTTCAATAGTTACATTCTGCACTGAGCAATCAGCTGTCATAGCTAGATTCAGCTGGTCTCTGCCTCACCTCCTTGCCTAAGATTATTAAGCCTTTCATCTAACATAGTCACTGACCACCGATTATTCAGCTTCATTCTCATGGTTGTAAAGAGTTCAAGTTTCTGACTAATCAGGAATCAGCTGATTGATTAAAAGTTAAAATAGCACCAGAAGGAGTAGTCAGGGAGAATCTTTGCTCCAAATGATCTTAAATGTCTCCAGCCAATGGAGCATCACAGCTCTCTGATGAGTAGCCTTTGTTAACAAGCCCACCTTGAGCATATCCATGTCTCCCTGTACAGACCAACTTGTTTCTTATCAGGGAATATTGATCTTCTCCACAATTATTTTTCAAACCGACATCAACAGCAAACATTCAGACATAAAAATAACATACTTCATTTTGCTCTATCATCTTAATTGAATGTCAGATTCAAGGAATACCATCTTCATCATCTTCAGCAGTAAATAAGAGTCCAGGATAACTGCAGGTGAAAATTTTCTCCATGTTAATCCTTCCTATCCAGACAATCTGGACATTGTATATATCTCCTACTTCTGATCATTTATTTTTTTGGTTTAATTGCAAATTCTCACAAGCTAACATAGTCACCAACTCATGTAAAGCATAAAGAAGTCATGGATACCATAAAACTTATACTGGTAATATATAGAACTATGGCATGTATCTTGATCACTTGAAAACATCTGCCTAAAAACAGTTTAAGGTTCCAGAGAAATAAAGTCTATCTACCACTTGGAGCTCCAAAATCTAAATCACTAATCATCTAGTTAGATCTTTCTGAACTAATATAATTTGAATCAATAGAGTAAATACTTAATTTCTTATAGACTTCTGGCTAAGACTGTGAAGCTAATTCATTAAGAAATATTCAAAGAAAATGCTGATTTCTTTCTCAAATCTTCTGCAATACAGTACCAATGATTTTCTTTTTTTGCTTGTGTTACTTTATAAATTTCTTTTAAAAGTAAATATGTATTATGTTATGTCACAGAAAAAGATAATTTGAGTGTAGTTATCAAGCACATACATAGACCCTTACAGGGTAAGCCCGAGAAAATAGAAATTATGTTTTCTCCTTTAAGATTGTGATGTATCATATAGATAACAATTTTAAAGATATACAAATTATGGTTGATGAAATGAAGTTCTAAGATAGTGCCTTTAAGAGAAATTAGCAGATATTCTGTTTACTATTTTTTCCCCTTTTCAGCTGAGATATGCTAATTTTTTTATTGACATACACTTGGCATATAACATTGTATTAGTTTTAGGTATATAACATAATGATTTGATATATGCATATATTGTGAAATGATTACCACAATTAGTTGGCATCACCACATGTGGTTACAATTTCTTGTGATGAGAATTTTTAAGATCTTAGTATCTTTCAAATATACAATACAGTATTGCAAACTATAGTCACCATGCTATATTACATCTCCAGGACTTACTTACTTTATAACTAGAAGTTTGAACGTTTCACCCCTTTTACCCATTTCTCTCTTACTGTTTTCTAGTACTTAATCCAGTTATGTATACAATTGTCCATAACTTAACATTTCTATCATACTTTTTAAAAAATTTATTTTTTTAAAAATTTGCATCCAAATTAGTTAGCATATAGTGCAACAATGATTTCAGGAGTAGATTCCTTAGTGCCCCTTACCCACTTAGCCAATCCCCCCTCCCACAACCCCTCCAGCAACCCTCAGTTTGTTCTCCATATTTATGAGTCTCTTCTGTTTTGCCCCCCTCCCTGTTTTTATATTATTTTTGTTTCTCTTCCCTTATGTTCATCTGTTTTGTCTCTTAAAGTCCTCATATGAGTGAAGTTATATGATTTTTGTCTTTCTCTGACTAATTTCACTTAGCATAAAACACTCCAGTTCTATCCACGTAGTTGCAAATGGCAAGATTTCATTCTTTTTTATTGCCAAGTAATATTCCATTGTGTGTGTGTGTGTGTGTGTGTGTGTGTGTGCGTGTGTGATACACACACCACATCTTCTTTATCCATTTGTCCATTGATGGACATTTGGGCTCTTTCCATACTTTAGCTATTGTTGATAGTGCTGCCATAAACATGAGGGTACATGTGTCCCTTCGAAATAGAACACCTGTATTATACTTTTTTAAAAAAACATTTATTCATTGTTGAGAGAGCATGAGTGGAGGAGAAGCAGAGAGAGAGGGAGACATATAATCTGAAGCAGGGTTCAGGCTCTGAGCTGTCAGCACAGAGCCCGACGCAGGGCTCAAACTCACAGACCAAAAGATCATGACCTTCAGCTTCATAAGCTGAAGTCGGACACTTAACCAACTGAGCCACCCAGGTGCTCCTGTATAATACTTTTCCAGTTAATGATAGGCAATAATAAAAAAATCTTTTGCATTTTCATAATACTGAAATTTATTATTTCAACTGATAATATTTCACTGAATTATTAATTACAGCTTATTAACTACAGAATAGCTTATAAGAGGCCAACCCCCAAGAAGAATCCAATAACACAACCCCACGCATAACCTAGAGATAACAAACAAACCACCAAAGCCAGCATACTTCTGGCCACCTTCTGGGCAACCCAGCTACTTTGGTTAAGAATTCTTGAATAACAAATTGATTTTAAATGACATGAACACCAAACCCATTTACTTGGTTTCTCTTTCTCCTACAGCAAATACTGACCATCTCATTAATAATTAAAACAACAGCTGCTAATGCTTGGGAACAAGATGGCTAATTTACATATCCTGGATTCTAGCAAGGGTTCTCCAACACATATCCTTGAGTCCATGGAGGATTAGGTTTTCTCCCAGGCAGGTAAAGGGCAGAGAGGCATCTACAGCTCAAATACGAATATTAATAAAGTTGTAAAGCAGCAGATAATTGAACCATATCAATTATTTATCTAATTATGAGGTTATTAGTCATCTAAAATTACTCAGCGAGCAACTCCAGAGACTATGAGGTACTAACATACAAAGTGTTGTCCAAAATCATCAGGCCTGCAAAACTCCATCTGACAGTGCTTCAACATTAATTAACTTTAAGATGTGAAGGATGAGTAGAAAAATAAGGGTATGGTAAAATTTTCTATGTAGAAAATGTTGGATCTTTGGAGGCTGGAGGTAAGAGCAAGCACAGTGTTTTCGATGAAATGATTCCTTATCTTCTGAGGTTTTCGTTTGGGGCAACTCTAGCTATCCATATTCCATGGTGTCAGCTGGCTCTCTAAGACTGGTGTTTGTTCTGTGGAGCAGGTTTTAGGGCCAGCAATTTAATGCTGAGGTAGGATTCTCCACTCACTGCAAGTCTCAACAGTTGTCCTAATATCTGCATTGAGGTCATGAGGTTTTAATTCACTGTAGTGACAGAATAATTCCCCCCCCCCTAAAGTTGTTCACACCCAAACCCTAGAGTCTGTAATTATGTTACCCTAGAGGGTGAAAGGGACTTTGTAGATGTGATTAAGTTAAAGCTACTGAGCTGAGAAGAGTATCCTGTATTATACAGAAGGGCACAGTGTAATCATTAAGGGGACTTATGGTGGGGGAGCAGGGAGGTCACAGTCAGAGGAGATGTGATGATAAAAGTAGGGACCAATGAAACACAGACTTAAAAATAGAGAGACTTTAAAATGCTGGGACACTGTCTTTGAAGATGGAGGGAGGGGCTACAAGTTAAGGAATGTAGGAAGACTTTGAGGCTGGAAAAGGCAAGGCAATGGCTTCTCCCCTCAAACCTGGAGAAGGAACACAGCCCTGCTGACCCATCTTAGATTTCTGACTTCCAGAGCAGTAAGATAACATGCTAAGTTTGTAGTAATTCTTAGAACAGCAATAAGAAACAAATACATTCACCAATCTCCCCCTGGAATAAATTCATCAGTACCTTAAAATTTCTCATTTCTATTCCAAGGCACTAGGCATGATGAGCTAATTAAATAGCACAACAGTTATGTTTCCTATTTACATTTAAGAAAGTCATTTGTTTATACAAATATAAAGAGTTTTAAAATATCCCCCATGAAAACATGAAGTGAACTAAATATACAAGAGACACACTGGGTTATCCAGCTGCCTTCTCAGAGTCACAAGAGTATAAAAAAAGCATAAAATTATTGCTATGGAAGAGACATCCATAGAAAAAACAAGAAATTCCTATGAGATGTATAACAACTTACAGCAGGTAGAACTTTATAAAGAACATTGTAAAACTTAAATATCTGAATACAAAGGTCCATCTGGGGTGAGTGGATGGAGCCCCCAGAGGGATCGTTCATGCATCACCGAAATCAGGATGGCCAGAAGTAAAGCACACAGGGATTTGGGGATTATCAGTTGAAATACAGGCTGAGTCTTGAGTCCTAGGATTTAGTGACTGAAGACAGCCCCCACTTACTCCTGGCCCTAACCACATCCTAGGCGAAACAGGAGTGTAATGGTAGTTGTTTGGAGTACTCAGAAAAGTTCAAGAGCTGGCTCATTTCCACTTCTAAAAGCAGGCATAATCTTTTGTCTCCTATTCTTCCAGAATGTGCTCTTTAATGGAAATAAAAATGACTCCAGTCTCTTTTTACTGCCCTGTAGAAAGCCCAGGATCTGTCCCAATATTTCAAAGATACCTTGGGGCAGAGGGCAGCAAACTTTGTTTGCTCAGCTCTTACTCCACAAGCCCTCTGAACAGCCACTCCAACCCCAGACACAGTCCTTCCTTCCACATTCCTTAAGACACCAGTGACACAAGCCTATTATTTGTAATGCATTTTTCTGAAGATTTGGGTCTGACTGAAGAGTTCTAAAGCACAGAAAATAGCAGCAAACAATTTAAAATTAAATATCAGGCGTAACTCTATGCAATTCCCTAGATTTCCAGGCAGACCAAGACCCCTTCTTCCTCCTGAGCCCATTCTTTTTCTTTTGCCTCCTTTTGGTCCTCCAGAAAATGACTCTAGCTCCTGTTAGTTTGCTGCACAGACCTACTCACCTCCTTTTATTGTAGTCTTTCCCACCAAGAGAAACCGGGCTGCCTGGCAAAATGTCCACGGAGGTGCTTTCAAACAAAAGAGCAGTATGCTCCCATGAATCCCAGCTTCTCTTGAGGCCACAGGTGCAGACTGTAGGCAGCTTCTGAAATAACGACTTAGTCTCGCTGCTACCCGGGGAAACAATCTCTGGCCCAGCAGCGATTCGCTGGTCAGGCAGCCCACAGCTGAAGCTTATTTCCTCAACTCAATGAGCACCTGGAACTCATATTTATATATATAAAAAAAGGTTTAGCTGGTTTAAGCATCTGCCCCTTCACTGAGGCTTAAGAGATCGAATAGAAACTTACAAAACTTCTGACAGAACCCATGCTTAATCCCAATTTTGGACAAATAGTCCCATCTGAGAGAAAAATTGCTGACACATAAAAACATTCGAGAGTTTCAAAGAACATGAAGAAAGAATTCAAATGCTACCTCTGCAAAGAGTTAAAACAGAAGCAAAGCTATTCTACCAAAAAAGTTTAGAAATTATCTAATTCCTATTTGCAAAGATATGCAACAGGATATTATATTTACGAAGCTGAAGGAGTTACTTATGGAGATGTAGCCAGTGCTCTGATAGATCGTATTTCTCCTTGGTGCCAGTAAAGGCTGGAAGTCAGTAGGACTTCCATAAATTACTGAAGAGAAAAATGTTTGTACCCAATAATTATATATTCAACCACATTTTCATTTGTACTTAATGGCACCTAAAAAATCATCAAACATGAAAAAATAGTTTAAGTATGCTATTTACATTCATTATTCAAAAGAAAATAGTAAATATATTCGAATAAACTGAGAAAAGAAACAAAATGATGAAAATAGTACTTACAAAATACTTGGTGATGAGCATGGAAATAAGTAAAACCAAAAAGTCTAACTCGGTAATTCTCAATTCTGGCTACACATTTTAATTACCTCATATCTCTCAAACATTAACAAATACATATATACATACATAAAAGTATGCATAGGACACATCCACAGAGGGGTTATTGAATTGCTGCTCTTGGTAGGGCCCAGACATGAGAATTTTGTAGAGTGCTCTCAGTGATTCTGATGGGAAGGGTTGAAAACCCTAGTTTAAGTAATTTGTGTGTGTTTAGAGGGGGTGGGTGCTTATGGACATAGGGGATGGAGGTAGGAGTGAGCTGGAGGACATAATTTCTTAAATGCTGTATATGTTCCATTCTTTTTTTTTTTTTGGATTAAAAACATCTTTAAAATCCTACTCTCTGCCAGGTTTTTTTGATATGTGATGGGGTTAAATAATCACTGAAATAGACCCAGTCCTAGAATTCAAGGAACATACAGTCTAGGGAGACATTATCAAGAAAACACACGGACACAGTGCACTGTGAGATGCGGGGAGACCATGTAGGGAGTACTATGTGTGCCCCAAGGAATACCTCCAGGGAGGTCTCTGCCTAGAGCAGCTGACATCTAACCTAAATCCTGATTTGCTTTTTACTCATAGACAATTCATTCAGGCACTATTTACAATATCTTTTCCTCTTATCCTAGTTCACTGTACTTGCCTTCTTGTTCATACCTGATTAGAACCAATAGATTAGATAGAAAGGAATAAATTTGTAGGGCCTACTATTTGGAAAGAAGTGAATCTGAGGGCTGATACAATAGATAAAGTCAACAGAGGAAATCAAAGCAGGTCCCAAAAGCACCGTAGTCTCGAGACATTTTAAAGGGGAAAAATCACCTTGCATATCTCAGTGTTCCTCGAAGGCCATGATATGAGTTCATCATATCGTAAAAGATTTAATAAAGGGCTAAACATTGCTGTCAAGTTTTTAGGTGTATAGGAAAATGTAATCTTGGTGGTAAAAGTAAAATCTCCTGTGAGGTGTTTATGAAAGAGGGAATTTCAAATTCAGCCCCTGAATTGTGTCCCTGTGCTGTTTCTCATCTCTGTTGAGAGCTTCTGAATTCACACTTTGCCCAGCTTTTTGGAGTTACTAATATTGGTACTACCTAGAGCTTCTATACCACAGTCTTCCTCAATATGATGTTACTCCTTCTTTACAGACTTCAAAGTCAAGCAAGGAGAATATGGGGCAGGCTGTACTCTCTTTAAGTGCCCAGTGTTTAATTCTCCCCAATAATATTATGACAGTTTTCTATGGAAATATGGGATTTACTTAGGAGTTTGGGTAACAAAAGGAATTTGCAATGTATTAAGGAATATTACAAAGTAAAAGCTGCATGTTGCATATGACTACCTTCTAGTCCAAAGGGGACAAAAAGTCAGCATGAAATGCTTTTCACATGAATTGTGTGGTGGACGTACTCCAGCTCCTGTCTTACTCCCCTGTCTGGAATCCATTACCAGCCTGGAGGGTGTTTCTTATTTCTACCTTAACAATGTGAATCCCTCCTCCTTTTTGAAAAACCCAAGTTGTTTATCTGAGTGGGCTTATCTGACTTTAAAATCCATCCAATTCTGTTCTCACTGAGAAAATCTATGTACTGATTTGCTTCAGTATGTTTTCCAAAGCACAAGTAATTCATACTGTAATAACAGCACAGCACACATAGGAAGGGGGAGGACAGCTCGAGAACAAGCTGGGATAGGCGTTGAGTCCCAGTCTGGCCCCTGTGATATCTCCCCATTAGTGTGAAGTACAGATACGATGGCTCATTCTTCCTGATCATACAAATTGTAACTATTGCGTCAAATACAGATCCCACTTCCAAAGGCAAACCTTTTATTTTCTGAGACAGGAAAGTAAAAATCCACCTAGAGGGAGATAAAAGTTTTCTTAACTGCCACCAAATTTGTTCAGCTGCTCAAAACCATGGCAGAGATGGTACTTTACACAGGTGCTCAATTCGCACAAAGCAGGGCAGCTGTCTTGGTTTACACTGATTGCAGATGGCACTTCTGTACTTATTGACCTGCGAGGGCTATCCTGTTACAAAAGGATCTTGTTCCCTTCACCACTCTTCTTTGGTCCAGTAGGAGCTTTAAAATGGAAATATTTTACTTTTTTTTTCAATTTACCTTTTGCGACAATTCAACGTTTTGATTATAGCTTTCTTAATGGCTCTCCATTGCCTTTGCACTGGCATCCAAGGTGATTTAATCTAAGATAGTAAAGTATGTGAGCTTTCTTATTCTTCTGACTAGAAAGACAAGTATGTGCATATTGCCCACCATAGGCTGTCTTTGACATTATAAAAGAAGGTTGAGATTTCATGGGGAGGAGAGAATTTTCAGAATCTTGGAGAGGCCAGAGACCATGATTTTTTAAGAGCTGGATATATGTTCTCCAGGGGGAATGATGTACCTTAGACAAGTTAATGCTTGTCTAAGCATTAACAAGAACTGCTAATCCCAACTTCAACGTCATGAGTTACTAAATAATAGTCCTGTAAACACCACTAACTAATGATGTATAATAAAACCTTCTTGGGAAACAGGAGTTATTCCAAGAAGAGAAAATGTTGGAATCCCATCCTCAGCAGGTCTGTTTGCCCATGCATCAAAGACTTCAGTTATCTAAGGACTTGAGGGGCAGATAAGTGTTCCTCTCACTGAGATCTTCTCAGAGACTGTCCCAGTAGCAAGGAAGAAAAGAGACCAATATTTATTAATCCTACACTCTATTAAATTAGATCTGGCTTAATATTATACTCTTAAAAGTTTGGTTGGGCTGTAGCTTTAAAGCTCTTGGGTATAATCCTAATTATCATTATAGAATTCTGTTTTTATTAAACCATTAGCAGTGCCTTATCCAATTATTTTGACACTTACATATTTTATCTTTTAGAGGAAAAGAACTATAAAATAATCACATGAAACTAATAGGAGTAAATACCCCAAATACATAGTCCAGAATTGAAGAAGAATATTATGTGGGATCCATGTGAAAGGCTGATCCAGAATTTGGCAGAGGAACCATTCAGCTATAACCCAAAGATAAAGAGATACAGAGGAAAATCAAAAGCTAACTGGTAGGGCAGAAGTATGCAAATAGGGCTGTGAGTTGGAGACATCCTTATTAATTTTCAGGGGGACCTTGCATACAATATCATGAACAAAGAAAACTCACATTACAGATTCTGTACAGATTCACTGAGGAATAGAAAAGAAAAAAAAGGGGAAAAAAAAGAAAAACCAAATCAAAATCCAGTAAAGTGTGTGTGTGTGTGTGTATGTGTGTGTGTGTGTGTGTGTGTGTGTGTGCGTGTTATGAGTGTGTGTGCACGTCGTACTTAAAACCAGCACAGGCATTAAAGCTTGATTCTGTCTGGCGCATATACAATACCTTTCACTAGAAATCTGTTTACAGTTTTCATTTTCTAACACAACATCTTTTTTGCAAAGAACAGGCCTCCTGCATTATTTATATTCAGAAGACTTGTATAATAAGGTACAGGTACATTTCCATTACATTGCATGCATTTCTATAAAAGTACTCAATAGCAAAACTGATGTTGAGACTAATGAATCTTGTGTGAGCAGGGTGGCTTGGTGACTAAGTTAGGCTGCATGCCATTTTTACATATCACTACATTATTTTTATTGCTCACTGTTATTTCCTAACATTCATTTTAAAAAATAAGCAACCATGCCCTTCTTTAAGATTTTCCATCTTCTGAATGATTCTCAGGATTATTCAGCTGCAAGACACTTCACAAACGATCAGAAAAACAATTTATAGACTGAATTCATTCCCTTAAGATTTTCCCAAGGTTTGTCCTACAAAGCATTTGTTTGATGAAATAACTATATATTTATTTTGTGTGTGTGTGTTCACTCTTGGTGTTATATATTCTATGAGTTTAGACAAATGTATGACATGCATCCACCACTATGGTATCATATAGAGCATTTTCACTGCCCAAAAAATCCTCTGTGCTCTGCCTATTCATCTCCCCCTCCTTCAAAACCCAGCAACCACTGATCTTTTTAATATCTCCATAGTTTTGCCTTTTGCAGAGTGTTGTATAGTTAGAATCACACATACAATATGTAGCCTTTTCAGATTAGGTTCTTTTGCTTAGTAAGATGCATTTAGTTTTCCTCCATCATTTCATTGCTACATCATTGATATCGTTTAGAGCTGAGTAATATTCCATTGTATGGATGTACCACAGTTTATTTTTCTATTCACCTACTGAAAGATATCTTGGTTGTTTCCATGTTTTGGCAATTATAAGATAAAGCTGCTATAAACATCCCTGTGCAGGTTTTGTGTGGATATAAGCTTTAAACTCATTTGGGCTAATACCAAGGAATATGATGGCTGGATCTTATAGTAAGACTATGTTTACTTTTATAAGAAACTACCAAACTGTCTTCAAAAGTGGCTGTACCAGTTTTGATTACATTGAGTCTGATATTAGCTATAGGTTATTCAGCAATTCCTTTTCTCAGTTTGGGGATGTTTTCTGCTATTCCTAATTTGCTGAGAGTTTTATTAGGAATGGATGTTGAATTTTATCAAATGCTTTTCCACATCTATTTATGATCATATATTCTCTTCTTTGTTTGTCAATATGTTACATTACATTAATGGGCCTTTAGTACTAAATTAATATTATATTTCTGGGATAAACCCCGGAACTGATCATAATCTATTATCTTTTTTATATACTGTTGGATATGATTTAATAAAAATTTTAATTCAATATTTATGAGGGATCTTGCACTAAAGTGTTTGTTGTTATTATTTTTAAATCTTTGACTAGCTTTGGCATCAGAATAATTCTGGTTTCATACACTGAGTTAGGAATATTCTCACTTTTTCAATTTCTAGATCAGTTTTGCATATAACTGATTTCATTTCTTTATTAACTACTTGGTAGGATTTACAAGTGAAGACATCTGGGTTTGGAGTTTTCTTTACAGAAAGGTTTTAAGTATAAACTTTATTTATTTAATAGATGACAGGTATTTTCAGATTATCTATTTCATCTCTGAGTGAGCTTTGATAGTTTACGTCTTTCAAAGAAGTTGTTGATTTCATCTAAGTTGCCAAATTTATTGACAAATTTGTTTATAATATTCTCATATTATCCTCTTAATATCTCTTAGGGTATGTAGAGACATCAACTGTCATTCCTGATATTCGTAATTTGTCTCTTCTCTCTTTTCTTTATTAACCTGTCTGAAGTTTTATCAAGATTATTGATCTTCTGAGAGGACCAGACTTTGATTTACTTTGGTGTCTCTATTTTTCCTTTCTTTTTAATTTTTCAGTGAATTCAACTCTGTCTTTATTATTTCCTTAATTCTGCTTACTCTGCGTTTAATTTGCTCTTCTTACTTAGCTTCATAAAGTAGAAGCTGAGGTCATTGATTTAAAATCATTCATCTTTTCTAACATAGGCCTTTGTGCTATAAATTTCCCACTAAATACTGCTTTAATGACATCCTGCAATTTTTGATATATTGTTTTTTTGTTTCTTTCAGTTAAAAATATGTTCTAATTGCCCTCTTCTCACTTGGTTCCTGGATTACTTAGAACTGTTTTATATAGTTTTCAAATACCTGGAGATTTTCCAGAGTTCTCTGTTATTGATTTCTAATTTAAATCCATTGTGGTATAAGAACATACTTGGTATGGGGGTGCCTGGGTGGCTCAGTCAGTTGAGTGTCTGACTTCGGTTCAGGTCATGATCTCATAGTTGTTGAGTTCCAGCCCCACGTCAGGCTCTGTGCTGACAGCTCGGAGCCTGCAGCCTGCTTCAGATTCTGTGCCTCCCTCTCTCTCTGCCCCAATCCACTCGCATTCTGTCTCTGTCTCTCTCAAAAATAAATAAACTTCAAAAAAAATTAAAAGAAAAAGAACATACTTGATATGACTTGAATCTTTTTAAATTTATTGAGGCATTTTTTATGGCCTGGAATGGGTCTATTATTGTACATATTTTCATGTGCTCTTGAAAAGAATGTGTATTCTGTTTTTGGTTGGAGTGCTGTATAAATGTCAATAGGTAAGTTGGTAGATATTGTTGTTCAAGTCTTTCATGGCCTTCATGATTTTGTATCTTCTGGTTCTATCAATTATGGAGAGAGAGAGTTATTGAGATCTCCAGGTATAATTTGGTTTTATCACTTTCTCCTTGTACTTACACTAGTTTTTGCCCCATATCTACTATTAACACATAAACTTACTTTTAGGAATGTTATATCCTTTTAATTGACTCCTTTATAGTATGAAATGACATTTTTAACCCAAGGTAATATTCTTTTCTCTGAATTTTACTTTGTCTGATATTAATTTAGCTATGACAACTTTGTTTTGATTCATATGTGCAAAGTATATCTTTTCTTTCCTTTTACTTTTTGCTTCTCAGTGACTATATTTTTAAAATATTTTCTTTGCATGCAGCATAGAGCTAAGTCTTGTATTTTTTTAATAAAAAGTAAAAAATTCTGCCTTTCATTTGGGGTGGTTATACCACTTATATGTAATGTGGTAATTCATGAGTTAGGTTCATCTCTGCCATTTTGCGGTTTGTTTACAATTTTTCCAATTTTTATTCCATTTTCTTCTTTTCCTGCTTTCTTTTATGTTAATAGATCTTTGAGTTATTCCATTTAATACCCTTTGCTGGCATATCAGCTATATTTCTTCGTTTTGTTATTTTAGTGATTGTTATGGAGTATAATAGTATGTATCTTTATCACAATCTACTTTCAACTGCTGTTATGCTATTTCACATATAAGAATATTATAATACTATACTTTCATTCTGTCCCTCCCAGACTTTAGGATAGTGTTGCCATAACTTTTCCATATAAATATATGATAAATCCCCACTACACTGCTATTTATTTTTGTCTAAGCAATTATCTTTTAAAAATCTTTAAGTAATAAAAGTCTTGTTTTTAAATGTTTATTTGAGAGAGAGAGAGAGAGAGCGAGCGAGCATGCACACATGCAAGTGGGGGATACTCAAACAGGCTCCAGACTGTCAGCACAGAGCCTGATGCAGGGCTCAATCCCATAAACCGTGAGATCATGACCTGAGACAAAATCAACAGGTGGATGTTTAACTGACTGAGCCACCTATGTGCCCTTAAATAACAAAAAAGAATCTTATACAGTTGCCTATATCTTTACTACATTGAATCTTCTAGTTTTTTGTATCATTGGGGTGCCCATATATCCTTCTTGTGTCATTGTTCTCTGCCTCAGGGACCTTTTTTAACATTTCTTATTGTAGAGGTGTGCTGCCGATAAATATTTTCTCTTTGTATTTATGAAGAAATCTTTATTTCATGCCAATTTTTGAAAATATATTTTCAATGGGTATAAAATCTAGGATAGCAGTTTTTTCTTTCAATACTCTAAATATTTTCCCCCATTCTCTCTTACTTGCATTGTTTCTGATGAAAATGATACTGTCATCCATCTTTGTGTGTATGTGTGTGTGTGTGTGTGTGTGTGTGTGTGTGCATTTCCTTATATTATGACACTGTAAGATATTCCAAGCTTATTTTGTATATGTATGGTCCTAGTCATAGAATCAGCCATCTCTCCAAGGAGACTTGATTCGTTTTTGGGAGAATAATATTGGAAACGAAGATCTGAGTCTCAGAGTTTTTGTTAGCTATTCCCTATTGCCTGAATCCTTTGTAAATGGGAAATGTAAAATAATGATCTTAACAATAGAGAACATAGGAGGCTACCAAATGCAGCTTTTAGAGTAGGGAGGAATTTCTTTAGTAATAAAAAAAGAGGAAAAAAAATAATGGAATTCCCTGTATTAAAAAAAAAAGAATTTCTGTTCATTGGAAGATATCATGTTATAAGCAGAAAGGTGACAGCTTATGACTGGCTGTTTGAAATGTTTCTTACTGACAGAATTAACATCTAAGATATATATATATATATATATATATATATATATATATTTCTGAAAGTTAATAAGAAACAGAAAATACATAAACATGGAAACGATAAGAATGCATAATACATAGACTGTGATATCCATTTGGGATCAAGTATATAATCTGGTGCATAAGTTCACTAATAAACAGAAAAACTGCAAGACATTGAGGAGGGCATTGCCTGTTTCAGGTAAGATGGGAGATGAAGGGTACCTAGTTTGTGGCTAAATAATATCATCACCAGAAACAACTAGGAAAAACAAATAAAATAGGAAAATAAATCTGTTGGAAGACATTACAAGCTTTCTGTGGCATCCAAGAATTGAGAGAACAAGATCCAATAGGAAAGGAAACTTCCAAGAAGTGAGCCAACATTCTGTAGCTGCTTTTCACCTTGGGGCCTTTGTGGATTCTGGATGCTAGGCAAGAGGCTGAGAATCTACAAAGGACCCAAGCAAAGAATCTTATGCTAAAAGATAGAGAAAAATGAATTGAATTGGAAGTTTCAAGAAATTAGTGAGAAAAAAAACAAAATGAAAAACATTGAAAATGAAAACCTAGAGGCTTAAGTAGCTAAAATCTTCATGAAAAAGGAGATAATATCATCAAGTGCTACAATGAGATACTTACTGAATTCTTAAGTTGCACATTGAAAGAAATGAATAAGATAAGGAAAAAAGGAAAAGTCCAAAAAGTGGAGAGGATTTTCTGGCAGTCTTTGGTGCTGAGGGACCAAGGACTAGAGTTCAGGACCCACTAGAGGAAAAGGCCCCAATGAACACCACAGGCCCTTAGCCCTGGGAGAGGCAATGAATCAGAAGTAGAAAAAGACTCATCTAAAATGTAGCCCTGCCTCAAGTCAACTCAGTTAATTCTCTAAGAATTCATAAGAATAGGTTCTCACTCTATCTGCATAGCAGAAAGAAGGTGAACATTCACTTGAGAAAGATAATATCATTCAAGTCACCTACAACTTTTCCATGAAAACAACAACAAAAGTCTGTGTAATTGGAATCACAGATAAGGAGTGTGGAGAGAAGGGAAAGAAGCAATGCTTAAAGAAATAAGAAATGTTCAGTGGACAATTGATAAAGACATCAGTACACCATATCATGATGTTTCATGAAGCTCTGCACACCCCAAGCAGAATAAACACAAAGAAAATCACACCAGTACACAAATAAACTGTTGAAATTTACAGAAAAGAAAACAATCCTGAAATAGCAAAGTTTGGAGAGATGAGTATCTTCAAAGTTACAACTAATATCTCAACAGAAATTATGGAAGACAGAAGACAATTAAATAATTTTTTTAATGTTCTGGAAAAAATGTCTGTCAATCTAAAATTCTATACATAGAAAAAATATAATTTAATCTAATCATAAATACATATTCAGAAACTTAAAGACTAAACAAAATTATCAGCATACCTCAATTAAAATAAATTCTGAGGGGCACCTGGGTGGCCTAGTAGGTTAAGCATCCAACTTTGGCTCGGGTCATGATCTCATTGTTCATGTGTTCAAGCCTTGCGTCAGGCTCTGTGCTGACAGCTCAGAGCTTGAAGCCTGCTTCGGATTCTGTGTCTCCCTCTCTCTCTGCCCCTCCCCTGCTCATGATCTGTCTCTCTCTGTCTCTCAAAAATAAATAAACCTTAAAAAAATTAAAAATAAATAAAAATAAATTCTGATCCTTTAATAATAATAATAATAATAATAATAATAATAATAAAACTCCCAGATAGAAACACAAAAATAAGGAGAAAAAGATTCTTGACGTCTGTGTATGGATTAATCCATGTCTTCCTCAGAGATACAAGTTTTGCAAACTGCAGTCTCTAACCAATGAAGATGCCTTTGGCTTCTTATGTCCAGGACAACAGTCATCTACATGACTTGTGTTGTTGTAAATAAAAGTGTCCATCAAGAGATTTCCAAATAGTAATTTTCCTCCAACTGACCTGAACTTTCCATCCTTAAGTATACGAGAAGCTGTCATTCTAAATCCTTCTCCATGGAGGTGCATTAAATATATACCTTGAAAAATCACATAAAGAAAACAATCTACTTCAGATTAGGGGATCAGAGAAGACTTCCTGACAGAAGCAATATCAGAATCTGGCTCCTTAAAAGTAAAACTTTGCAGGAGGATATATACAGTAATATTAGAAAGAGCAGGATGCATTCTGTGAAACACCAGTGGTCCATCCACTATGACTGAAACTTAAAATAAGAAGGAATTCAGAGAAATGTCAAAAGATGGAACTTGAAGAGGCAAATGAAAGGAAACCAGATCATAAATGGATTTCTGACATATTTATTTTTCAAGAGGAAAGAAACACATTACAGAGAATGGGTTGGTAATATACAAATGCAGGCAGGAAATCCATTAGGAGGCTTGGCATAGTATTTGCTTTTAACAGATAGAATCTGTAGGTGTTTATGGGAAGCCAGCTCAAGCCACCCCATCCCCTTCTCACTCTACAACCAAAGAATGAGAAGACCTGTCTGAATTGGTCATGTTCAGAAGCCATTGATTAGACAATAATGCTCTAGAAATTTATCTGTCCTCCTTTTGGTGTTAGTCTTTTAGAGATTTCTGTGTTTCCCAGGACTTATGGAAATAAAGACACGGCCCATTGTCTGCTTCCTATCATCAGAAGACAATATCATTCTCTCTCTTTGAACCAGCTTCACCCTCTATCTGACATCTCACTGTCAATCTTACTCTTTCTCATTGCTTTTCCTTCTACACTGCTGACCCGGATAATTTATGCAAGCTGCCACAACATATCACTCCTGGAATCTCAGTAGCTGAACAAAACAAAGATTTATTCCTGGCTCAGAGAGTCTGGTAGGACAGGAAGCATGTTTCGTGGCAGGAGAACAAAAGGATGGAGGAAGGACTCTGGTCCCAATGCCTCTGGCTGATAGTGACACACATCACTTCTCACAGGCCATCCCCTAGAACTAGTTACCAGTTACCAGGCCTCAAGCTAACTGCAAGGGAGGCTGAGTAAATTGGAGGAGCAAATAGATTATTGCTTTTCCCTTCTGAAGAGACTTGAGTAATTGCTCTGGAATGTCTGTCTGTCACTCTGTCTGTCTCTCTCTTACAAACAGATATCTGCTTGGAGGTTTGGTGGGGTTTTATTGTTTTTGTCTTTTTAGCCTTTCAGTTGCTTAAGCATTGACACATGGGTCATCCCATTTGTTTCTCTCAACAACCCTGACATATAGGCTTCAGAGAGTGTGAGAAATATGCCCAAAGTCACAATGCCAGTAAAGGAGTGATCCAAGATTTTCACTGAGAGCTCCCATTCCTAAACTATTACAGTGGTTCTCAACCTTCAGCCTCTTCAGTCTGCACCCAGATCATCACATTCCTGAACTCCGCCCCCTGACGTTTCTGATTCAGTGAGTCTGGTGGTGCCCAATAATTTGCATGTCTAAGTTCACAGTGGTGCTAGTGTATCAGGGATGGAGACCAGACTTGTGATGCAGGGCTGCAGCATTCAGGAGTGAAAACTATAGTGTGTTACTGTAGTAAAGCATTGAAGCAGATACATCTTTCCAAATCAGGAATAATTCTTAGAGAATGGGACATGCTATCTGCTATGTTTGCAGACCTTTAATAGCCTCCTTTCCTGATAAGTTTTCCTTGCCAAGATACAGACCAGAGGCCAGTCTGTGGTTTCTGAGCAAGTGAGGCTCGGGATTGTCTCCTCTTCTTCTGAGAAAGGCACTGGCAGACATTTTCCTCTAAGCATCCCATCTGCCCCAACCCACGAGAATCTCCGGTATACACATTCTCTGTTTAGAGGGGAAGGAGAACAGGAAGAGTTTTTCATTTCTTTCTGCCCATGCCTCTGGCAGGCACAACCATGGCCCATCTGTTCTCTTCTCAGATTCAGCCCACCCTTGCTCTTTCTTTTTCTTCTAGACTTCACATTTTCCAAAAGGACAGAGTTATTAGCAGGTACTCCTCCTCAGCTCTCAACTTCTCAGACTGTCTGCCCCCTCCCTCCACATTGCAAACCTCAGTTTCTAAAAGTAAAAGTCCCCAGGGGTTGGCAACAATGCCACTGATTCATACATACGTATACATAGATAACTCTTCTTATTGACATACCTGGTCTATAAGTAATAAAAACTAGTGAGTAATAATAATGTCTAAGCAACTGACTTTTTTTCAGTATCCCAAACTAGCCTATTCTAACATGTACAATGTGAGAAATTAATAGACATTTTTGTGGATACACCTCACTTATTTCCTACAAAGCCACCGTCATCAAGGAATTCCAAGAAGGAATATTGTCTAATCAATCTGAGAATTTGTGTACTATTTAATAAGACTCATTTCCTTAGCATCCTGTTTTACTATTCTGTCCCTAAACAAAATCCCGGATTGTTGAGTTGAGATGCTTCGTTGGAGGTGAGCTGACCTTGGCTTAGTTCCAGAGATGGCAAGGTGAGACTGAATAAACACCAAGCCTCCCTATGTGTGCTCAGAACTTGTTCAGGTAGTTTGGGGGTCCAAAAAACAGAAGCACTTGTCCTCAAGAGACGCCACAGACTCCCCAACACAATACAAGGTGACTGCTCTGTTTCATTAGCTATGTTGTGGCAGGACTATCAGACCAGTCCTTACCTACCCATTCACCCTTTGGGCCACAGTAAGAATTAAACACAGGACTTCAGACAGTGTTTCCTGGAAGTGAATGATACTGCATAGACAGAGGCATCAAAAAGACTCAAAAAGTCTTTTTAAAAAGCTCAACTGGTTACGTTTCCTAGATCAGGAATGGAGGTAGGCAACAACTGTGGGTCAGAAACACAGACCAGAGCACATTCATCTGAATTGGGTTGGTTTTTACAAATGCACAAACCTTCCCAAAATCTTCAGATCTTCCCAAAGGCTAACTGGCCAGAGTCCCTGCTGGATTCAGAGAAAGATGTCGTGAAGCCACCACTTCAGCAAAGGGACCAATCCATTCAGACAACAGAACATTTATAGCAGGAGGTAAAGCTGACTTACTAGGGTGGCAGGGAATTGAAGGCACAGGTGAGAAGGAAAGAGAGGAGAAATTTTTGACAGGACATTTAATACCTCTAATTTCAAATTTGACATTTTTTGGAGCCTCTGGGTGGCTTAGTCAGTTAAGCATCTGACTTCGGCTCAAATCATGATCTCATGGTTTGTGAGTTCGAGCCCCGCATTGGGATCTCTGCTGTCCGTGCAGAGTCCGCTTTGGATTCTGTGTCTGCCTCTCTCTCTCTGCTTCTCCCCTCCTCGTTCTCTCTCTCTCTCTCTCTCTCTCTCTCTCTCTTTCAAAATAAATAAATAAACTTTAAAAAGTTGACATTCTTCTCTTCCTTCAGTTAGGCAAAACATACTAAGTGATCAGAACTAATGAGGTTGCAGGGTGAACAAAGCAAGGTCGCTGGCCTCACACTGCTCATAGTCTTATACAGGGAGTAGTGTATGCACATCCCACAGTTTCACATTGTGGAAAGTGCTGGGCTCTTTAAGAGGGAGACAGAAAAACTATGAAAGAAATTGTGGAGAAAATCTTTCAACTGTAAGGTCCAGGGAAAAGTCACAGAGGAGGTGATTCTGAGAGACTTGAGGCACAGGTGACACCTTCAGCCATAGACATTTGCAAGATCATGGCAGCTGGAGGAATCACCTAAGCAGAGATTTTTTTTAACAGGGAAAAGTTGGGTGAATTTGGAGAAAATGTTAAAGGTGCTAGGGCATCTGAGGGAGGAGTGGGATTTATATCTTGAAGGGAAAGTTGGGAGCAGTCCTGAATATTAGAATACATCATAGGATAGGTGCTCTATGGGATAAGGAGCCATCACAGATAGTAGAGTAAAGAGTCTCAGACCAAAATTCTTCTTTAGAAAATAATACAAAAGTGGAAGGAAGGGAGGGAAGAAGAATTCAGAACTGAACTAACAAAGGAAAGGCTATCCCAGCAGTATATTTGCATAATTACTCATAGATTACAAACACTTCCTTGGATATAATCTCAGTTGCGTTTTGCAACTATCCTGGGGGTGATTCACTTCAAGTTATTCTCTTCACATATTAAAGACACATAAAATTACACACACACATACACACAGATGTGTATATATACATATATATGATCTATGTTTTATATATGTGTATTATATAAATTATTATGTTATATTTTGTATTTTGTAATTTTATATATTACAAAATTATAAGAAATATGTAGTTTTATATTATATAATATAAATTGTATAATATTTAATGTTATGTATTAAGTGTATGTATATATGTATGTATACAAGTTCTGCGTGTTTCCGGTTATATGCTAAACACTAGGAATAATAAAGAGCTTTTGGAGAGACTTGAATCTATGCCCAAGAGCTCACAGCCTATGAGAATAAAAGAACATATAAAAGATAGTCCTGCTCAAATTGATAGGTGGTAGGAGTTTGTGGGGGGAGTAATGTTTGCCACTTTCTAGGGGAAACAGGAAGGTTCCACAGAGGGCTACAATCCCTCCCACATAGAATGTTCCACTTAGAAATATCTGAAGTACCAGAAAGAAAGAGGTTGTGCTATTTGTGGTGAGTCTGCAAGGAAGAATCAAAGACCTGCTCCCCACCCCACCCCCCAGCCTTGCCCACACCAGTTAATACTGAAAATTCCAAGCTGCTTTAGGCAAGAAAAGTTACATCTATATAGATTCTGGTTTGGGGTTCTTTCTCTGCTATTTGGTCATGGTGTTTTTTTTTTCCCCTCCAGAATATTTGAATCCTTAAAATATTATAACTTCTTTTTATTGGTAGCATTTCCCAAAGGTGTGAAAACCAAAGCAAAATGTGTGTTTAAAATGTACAGCAACAGCTGTGAGTACCCTGTTGTAAAAAAATCTCTTGAAAACACAAATAAAATATTTAGGGCATGTGGAAATATAGTTCAGATGATCTAAAGCAGGGGTCAGCGAACTACAGACCATAGGCCAAATCTGGCCGGTAGCCTGCTTTTGTAAATAAAGTTTTATTGGAACACAGCCATGCTCATTTTTTGACATACTGTCTATGGCTGCTTTCATGCTACAGTTGCAGGGTTGAGTAGTTGCTACAGAGACCATATGGCCTGTAAAGCCAGTGCTATTTACTATCTGGACCTTGTCAGAAAAAGTTTGCCAACCCCTGGTCTAAAGCACGGAAAGAAGATGAGAATATTAAACTCAGTATGCCTTAGAGCACTGCTACTTTGTGGTCTGTGCAAAGATGTCAGTTTGTGATTCAATAAACACATAAATTGAGAGTAAACATTTAAAAACTTCTATAGCAATTTGGCAAAGTAATTTTAATGTCTCTTGAATACAATAATAACTAAAATATCGGACTTGCATTTTGCATTTTATTTTACTTGTGATAATTTTGAAGTCATCTTTCCCTTGCAACTCATTCTCTATTTTATCACTGCATGAAGAAATGAAAATTAAAACCAACAAAGAAGTTTTCACTACAGACATTTCAAGTAACTCTACCCTAGAATACAGGTGGCCAAACCCAACCATCAAAGCAGCCAGAATTCACCAGCACAGAAGGCTCTGTCTGTACTCTTGCTCTTGCTTCCAAAATATGTAAAGTGGGACACTTTAAACCTTCTGCCATTTGCTGGCTGGAAAGCATTTATCTCTGCATTCAGTCACCAAGCTTCCACTATAATATCAGTACACCTTACAGGGACAATGGTGCACTCTTCCTCAGCCAGGCGGCAATGGGAACAAAGAAAAATACATAAAGTATATCCTGATATTCATCTTTCACGTGCAGCCAGAGTGCTTTGGTATACAGTGTGTGTGTGTACGTGCGTGTGCAGGCATGTGTGGGTCTGTGTGACATAACCTTAGAAGAGAAAAAAGGGGAAATAGAGTCTAGGAATTTTACAAATAGTTTTAGATTTTCCAATCACTTGCTTCTTCATTAATGTATAAATTATATTAGAAGTTGATTTTAGACCAGCAGATATGAAACAGAAAAAAAAAATTTCTACCCTTCTCTTCTAGTTTAAAAAGAAAAAAAAATCTGAGTTGTTAAGTAAGACATGTCGATTCTGTGAGCTTGAAAATTACTTAACTGTCACTCAGAATGCCTACAAGACCCTAATAATCGGAAACTTTTGTTGCCTGTTGCCATCGATGATTTAAATGGTTTCCTAAGTAGTACTGAATGAATTCAGAACATCCACTTAGGCGATAACCCCCCAAGTGACAGCACAGTGCAAAAGGGATTTGTCTTCCAGAACTCTTGTTCCATTTGTAATATGCACACCTCACAGCCTAATCTGCCAGATTCTCTAAAATGCGGTTGCCTGGATTCAATTCTGCACACCAAAGCCTTCTGTGGGGAGAAGGGCCTTGCTGGGCACCACTGGTAAACAAATTAGAACAACTCCATTATGTTGTCTAAAAGGCCTAGCATTTTTCTCTTGCTGGTTGTAATTAAGTTCATCTAAAGGTCGGCTGCGAAGGGCCCCTCTGCTATCACGGCTGCTGTGTGTGGAGGAGTTTCGTCATATTTAACGCTGCAGCTTTGCTGTGGATAGTTCGTAAGAACTGGAACCCATCCAGCCCTAGGACTAGATTGCCTCGTGTCTGTGAACACTTACAGCGCATTATGCTCCTCAACTCCTATCCCTCGCAGCCGAAGAGAACGGAGGGGAAGAGGTGTTCTGTCGCTGCAAATACAGCTGCTTTTGAGGAAGCAGTTCCCAATTAATTCACTTTTATGAATAGCTAGCTCCCCCTACTCCCATGTAATAAAGTCCCTTGTAAGATAAATATAATTTATATTATTAAAATAGTTTATAAGCACCAAGAGTAAGTTAGTATATGGCAAGTGCTTCTAATTCAGAGGCTTCTGTGACGTCACTAATTGAAATGCTTCCCTGGTGCCATGAATCGCATAAAGAGCACCTTCAGGTTTGATCCAGGGGCCCTCTGGATTTCTTGGTTGAGTGTCCAGCCAAGATGAACAGCCCATGCTTGGGTTTTCACAAAATGTCCACCTAAAAGCTGATTTCTGTCATTCGCTATTAATAGACCTAGCCAAGTACAGAGATGATTCTAAGACCTGGTTTGAGTACTAAGATATCTGGGTGGCCTCATGTAAATCTTAATTCTATTGGACCACTGTTTCCTCATCGCAAAATGAAGAAGTGCTGTTTCTATCTAATTAGGTGGCAATTTGGCTAATCACCCCAAGTGGTGCACTTTTGTGGGTGAAATAGGGCACTGGGGTAATGGGTAGAAATCAGGACTGTTGGGGAGCCTGGGTGGCTCAGTTCGTTAAACGTCTGACTCTTGGTTTTGGCTCAGGTTATGATCTTATAGTTCATGGGATCAAGCCCCACGTTGGCCTCTGTGCTGAGTGGAATCTGCTTGAAATTCTTTCTCCCTCTCTTTCTGCCCCTTCCCGGCTCTCTCTCTCTCTCTCTCAAAATAAATGAATAAACTTAAAAACAAACAAACAAAAACACATAAAAAAAGAAATCAGGACTGTTCCAGACTGTTCCAAAATCTATGGTCCTCTTTCTAATGCCAATTGTTTGAGGAGATTAAGATATATAGATATGCTTAAAAAGCCCTATTGAGCCCAGAGTTACTTCATCCTCATTAAAATCCTCTTCTTCTTTCAGAAACTCTTTAACTAGTTCTTCTCTTAAAAAGAGAAACTCAAATAGTAACTCTAACAAAGAAAAAGTCAATTATCTAGTATATATATACATACAATATATATATATATGTAAGTTTCCTGACAATAAGGTCAGCAGGCCAATGCCAAAGGCCTGGGTACGTTCAGGAAGCAGCTGGGGCATCAGTACATTGAACTGGGTTCTCTTGTGCTTCTGAAGCAACACTTTCACATAGCATGAGTTCCTATGTTAGGAAACAAGTGGAAATGTATGGAGACTTCCTGGATAAATAGTGCATCAGATCTAGCCCAAGCTTTAGCCCTTCAGGTATAAAAAGCATGTCTTCCAAACATAAGTTTAGGGACCCTGACGTCTATAAGAAGGCTATCTCGAGAAATGTTGGGGCACCTGGGTGGCTGAGTCGGTTGAGCATCTGACTTTGGCTCAGGTCATGATCTCATGGAGCCTTCTTCCAATCCTCTATCTCCCTCTCTCCGCCCCTCCCCTGCCCTCCCCCGATCTCTCTCTCAAAAATAAATTTAAATTTTTTTTTAAAAAAAGGTATACCTCACTTGTCCAAATTACCTCAGTTATTTGTTTTAACGTTAACATCTTTCACAACCATGATCCATTGCCAAAATTATGAAATAAACATCAGTATATTACGATTACCTAAACTACTGAGTTTATTCAGAATCTGAATATGTAATTTCTTTTTACTTTGGCTCTCCAGTAACCATTTAATTTGAGGAGTATGTTGATCTCCCCAAAAGTTATTCATGCACTTCTCAAACAAACACAGGGAGAAGCCCCTGGCAGTAACAAAATAGTTAATTTCAATATCAGGAGAATCATTTTTCCTAAGAATGGTTGGCATTGAGTATGTATGTGTGCGTATGGCTTGGAAGGGGGGTGATATTTGTTTTCTCCCCTTTAACCAATTTCACAATTGAATGAGCCTCAAGCTTATCTCTTGCTTCAGCAACTCAGAGAGACGCCCACCACAGAGCTGTACCCAGCACTTACTGATAATCTAAGTACTGCATGTAATAGTCCCCTGTGTGCTCCCTGGGGAATATCCACAGAGTCAGGAGGTAGTGAAGCAGAGCATTTATTTCCAGATACAGTCACGCTTGTCTTTGGTCAAATTGTGCTTCCCCCCCCCCCCCCCCACTAAGGACTGCCCATTTCATCTTCTAAATCACAGTTTTGAGGCTTTCTTCACAAAAAAGAGCCAGAGCAGTCTCTCAAGTGGCTAACACAAGGAGCTGGAGACCAGAATTGGTGGCTGGAATTCTATTTTAGCTGTGGTATTTGGTGTTATAGCACTTGGATTTTGGAAGTCAGTGGCAATTGAAAGAACACAGAATTCAAAGCCTTCTGAACCCGAGTTTTAATCCAGGCTTGAACACGTGTTCACTGTGTGACCTTGAGACATGGCTCGAAGTCTCTGTGTCTTAGCTTCATCTGTTACACAGCAATAACAGTGCTCACTTGTGTTGTTGCAGACTAGAAATGGCACGTGCTTATGTCTGGCAGGTAGCAGAAGGTCTACATGTACAACTTTTTCTCTTTAGCCACATCCATTGTCAGGGAAAGAAAAATAACGTGTTGAATTGATATTCAAAGCAGCAAGGGATGTTTACTGAATCTGCTTTCCTTGGACTTGGTCTCTTTCTGAGGAATTCTTGCTAGACTTTTATGGCTGTTGGTTCTTAAATTTATCCTTTAACCAGAAGTTTCTGGTTCTAACTGGGACCAACACAGAAAATAATCACCAGTCACTGAGGGTTTTCAGTTTGGCCCCCAAGCCCCCAGTGTGACTGTCTTCACTCCCAAGCTTGGAGATCTCCAGGGTTCTTGATCTTGGACTGAACTCCAGTTTTAACCTGGCTTTCATGACCTTGAGGGACCAGAGCCAACTTTACACAAACAAACTTGACCCTCACTCTTCTTTGATACACATCCTCTCTTATCTCCTTGGTTTCTCCTCTGAATCTCCTTAATATAACAGGCAGTTCTCTTATCTTTGGAGAGTTCTGTTCTGCCTCCTCTCCAGCTCACTTCTTGAATCCTAGCTGAGGTCTCCATTTCCTACTCCTCCTGACTTGGAGTGCTCACCTGAGGTTAACACCTGGTGCTACTTTATGCTCTAAGTATTCCTGGGTGTCTGCTTTGGGTCCCCAAAAGAAGTGTAAATGTCCTATATGCTGAGAACTTCCCCAAGTTTTGTTTGTTTGTTTGTTTGTTTTGTTTTGTTTACAACCTAATAATCACACATACACACATCCAAGATGTCTTTAATCACCACTTTGAAATTAGCTGTTCTGAAGGCATTTCTTATACAAAACATAATTTTGAAGGCTCTCTCTCTTTGCACGAGAAATCATTTCAGTAGATCACTGTGTCTTTTTATACTGGGTAGTCAGAGAGTACCCTTTCTACTTCTAGGAGGAAGTCAAATTTTAAAAGTAATGCTAAAATCTCCAGTGAAGAAAGCTAAAGAATATAGAAAATATTTCAGAATGTCTGAGTTTGTTCACATGTCCAAAGTTAGGTCTCCTTTGGGCATGGAGGCAGAAACTAGAACTTACAAGTATTTAGAACTTTGAATCACTTGGTTCTAGATAATTCTTTCTACTTCAGTGTATATAAATCTCACAGAAAAGTGCCTATAATTTTTATGTTAATCAAAATGATAAATATAATTTTCCAAAATAACATGTGGGAGCCTCTAACAATAGGTTTGTAATATTCATCAACATCTTTCAGTGCTATTTAGGGGGAAAACGCAAGAAAACTAGGAATAATACTATAACAAACACTCATGTTTCCAACACCTTAAATTGGTGGCTGTTTACATTTTGTCTTTTTTTTAAATTGTCATGTATTTAATTAAAAGTAAATCTTTAGGGGTAGTTTTGTCTTCCCTTTCACAGCCAGTTCCATTACCTATGCTCCTTTTTAGAGGCAACAAATACCACAGATTTAAGATCTTACTGGCCTTTATGATACATATAATGTGGCCTATTTTATGTATGTGCTTAAACGCTTGCAAAAAATAGTGCTATACCCATTGATCCCTATCAGCTTGCTTTTATCCCTCAGTTTCATGGTTTTGTGATGTATGTGTGTGTATGTGTGTGAGTTTGGTCTAATCCATACTATAAGTAGATCATATTGTATTATATGTTTATGTCTAATTGGCATTTAAGATACTGATTTATTTTGATACTATAAACCAGGCAGTAGGGGATGCACTTATCCAAAAATGGAAATTACTGAGACATGGAACATGAACTTTTTTAATATTACTAGATAGTACAAAATTGCTCTCCAAAGTGGTTGCGACAATTTACACTCCCCCAATTTGTGAAAGTACCAATTTCCTTTCCAAAAAATGTGCTATTGTCAAAAATTGTATTGATTGAAAATTTGACTACCAGAAAACCATCACTGTTGTTTTAATTTACAATCCCTGCTATTAAGGATGTTGAATAACTTTTCATACATGTAGTTGCTTTTCAGGGTTCCTTTTCTATGAATTGCCTGTTTGTAATATTTGTACGTTTTTCAACAGTGGGGTATCTTTTGTCATTGATTTCAAGTGCTTTATATAAGTTTTATAGCTGGTATTAACTGTTGCAGGTTATCCTAGTCTGTGATGCATATTAATTAGGATACAGGTTAAGGTACTATAACACAGTGGCACTAAAATACAGCGGCTCAAACAAGATAGGATATCTCATTATCTCTAATATAAAAGTCCAGGTTGTCACAACAAGGCTGGTGCCATGGCTCTTGTGTTGTAAGAGACCCAAGCTATTTCTATCGTGTTTTTCTGTGGACCTGAAAACTTCTATCTCATAGTCCAGGATGACAGATCCAGTGGTGGTCATCATGAAAGCACACTCCCAGCAAGAAGGGAAAAACTGTAAGGAGGGACATACTTTTCCTTTTTAAGGACACAACTTCGTCAAAATGAAGCACTTGCTCTCATTTGACATGGACCAAATTTTAATTATATGGCCACACTTATCTGCAGTGGAGTTTGTGAAATACAGTCCTTAGCTGCATGGTCATATGCGCAGCTGAAATTCTCAGAAAGAAGAAAGAGGGCCATGTTTTATTTTTCTCTTTGTGTTGGGGTCATCTTGAAGAGAAGACCAGCTGCTGAATTTCAGTTGCTGTTGCTCACTGAAAAGCTCTTGTCCCCTCCTCCTTCTCCTCTTTGCCTTTCTGCAAAGAGAACCATCCCCTGACACTATGTCCCCAGGTTTGGGACAACTTAGAAAACAATGTTCCTCTCCCTCAGTCTTTTAAGAATCTTGGGGATACAAGTTTATTTCCAAAAGAGAAAGATGAGAATGAGTAGTATTTTCTCATAGGGCTCCTGCTTTAACTGTGGTGGTGGTGGTTACTAGTTTTCTTAAACTCCTTTTCTTCATAGAAAAATGTGACAGCAATCCAGGTTTATGAATATTCTATGCAATAGCCATTTGAGATGAACTCTTTGCATCAATTTCTAAACTAAAAATAATAATAATAATTGCTTTTGCTCATTGCCATAAATTTAAATAATGTTTGAACATCATTCTTCCACTCAAGGTGACATTAGTGATAAACCTGGGATGGGTGCTCTGTAAATATTAATAACATATCAAAATGTGTAATTTGTCAGTCAATATTGCAACAAAATTGGCCTGAATAATGGAATATGAGGCATCAGTGACCATCAGAACAAACTCAAAACGTGCCCAGATTGATTAAAAGAATTGGTGAAAATAGTTAATATACAATTGCTTTTTAAATGTCTTTGCATTATTTGGTTGAAAGATTATTGCTGGCAACACAGCACGACATTTTAATGCCATTCAAAGTATCTTATTTTCTAGGAAAGATGTTAAGAAAATGTAATTCACAAATGTTTTAATTTTTATAACTAGCACATATTTATAACTAGGAAATAATACACATTAATAATGGCTCAGGAATTTTGTCTTTTAAAATAAAAAAAGGAAAATTAGAAAATGGAAATAGTAAGCAATATAAAATCTAACCCTCCATTCAAGACACATAGATATGATAGATAAAATATATTTTAAAAATTTAAATAGATAGTGAAATGTCTATGCTCAAAATCATGAGCACAATTTCTGAGTAAAACAGAGAAAAAAATCCAGAGCCGAAGGATCTATGGAAAATCAGAACCACACAGAGATGATCTGGTCCAGTTCTCAATGCTAATCAAGAAATAGAAGCCAAAGGCATCTCATGTTTGGTAGGAAACAAGAATCCTGTTCCCTATGTGTAGATAGAGATTAAAACACTACACCTTTTGGGGGTTAAGTGTCTGACTTCAGCTCAGGTCATGATCTCACAATTTGTGAGTTTGAACCCCACATTGGGCTCTGTACTGAGAGCTCGGAGCTTGTAGCTTGCTTCAGATTCTGTCTCCCTCTCTGTCCCTCCCCCACTCTCGCTCTGTCTCTCTCTCTCTCTCTCTCAAAATAAACAAACATTTAAAAAAAAAGACACTACACCTTTTCAGCATATTGAACTCATCTTCGGTACCATCCCACACTCTACATGATCTCTGGACAGTAGGGAAATTCCTGACGTCAGTTCTGTATTTCAGTTCCCCCAGTGTCAGGTCTTTTACTCATTCTGGGTATGTGTTTTTCTGAAAAATGTCTTGCCTGGTATTTCTACAATATATAAATATTTTGATTTGGCACCACAAAATTGGAGATTTAGATCCCAACAGAGAATCAGACAAAGACAGGTGGGTAGATGTATAGATAGATTACATTATTAAATATCATATAATATTTCCTCAATAACTTTCTCAAACATAATCAACCACAGTCTCTTTAAAAAATATGTATATATGTGTGTGTGTGTGTATATATGTATACATATACATATATACACACACACACATTTGAAACACGTGTATATGTTTCTTTAAAAAATCCTTCTGAATTCCATAATTCTAATGAAGATGTCCCACACTGTTCAGTTTTGCTGCTGCCATGAAACACACACACACACACACACACGCACATACATGCACACACACACACACACACACAAATGGTAAAGGAAGGGGTGAAGGGAATTTACAGTATGATTATGATGATATGATGAAAATGCACTGTATGAGATTCATCTGTTGTATGACTTGTTACTGTGCTGCTCTCTTTAACTGATTATACACACTTGTGAAAGCTTTAAAGCACAGAGGTATATTGTGTATATTTGATTAAATGTTGACTTTGTGTTTTTTTCTCAATGCCAGTACCGGTAAGTCTCTCAATCCAAGCTGCAGAAATGCAAACTAACACATCTGAGGTTGCTACTGTGTGCCAGACACTGGAGTATACGCTTAAATCTCTTGACACATTTTACATCTATAGCAACTACTTGAGGTAGATATAATTATACTTTATAAATACCACAAATGAGGAAATTGAACCTCAGAGAAGTAGAACTTCCCAAGATTTCCAGCTATGAGTGCAAGAACAGTATTTGAATCTAAGCTTTTATTCCAAAATACATAAATTCTACAGAAAATCCTTTTTCCTAGAATTTAATGCTCTACTGGAATATGCCTTTAATAGCTATGTACAATTCGGCATGAATTCTCTTAACTTAGTCACATTTTTGCAAACATAATCTTTCATCCAAGTCTTTTTATTTTTTTTTTTCTGTAGCTACTGGCAATAGTTACTCATTTTGAGTAACACGAAAAGAGGAAATTGTGGAGCAGAAACTCTTTTGTTTTCAAACTGGGAAAGAAATGTGTAGGTGAAGTTTTGAGAGAGGCTGCATCTTGGGATTATATTAGCTCAGGCAATACAAGATAAAGCCAAATACATTTTGAATGCAAGATAAATTATTGCAAAATAGATCATATTTGATGTACTTAAAAATGGATCTTCTGCTCTGGATCCACAAGGAAATGTGGAAATAGAATGTTATCTATTACATTAAGTATGAAATCTGATCTCAAACTGACTTTCACTCGGCCTGCCATGTATTTCCATGACAAGAAGGTCTCCCTCAGAAAAGTTTCCTTAAACCAGGTTAAGATTACATTCCCTACCGACTAACATCATTTTTAGTTTTGCCTAAGTGTTTCTAGCTGAAGAGACAACATCTTTGGAGCCAAGAATGCACATGGGATTACATAGGCACATAGCTTCTTACCCTCAACAGAAAATTCCAGTCTGCCATTTGTAATGACCACTCTCCCCAGATTTTTCAAAGCAGTTCCAATTTCAAAATTTATGTCCCATGGTCATTATATATGTTCAATCAAGCCTATTTCTCATGATCATAGATAATTCTTAAAATCAAATGTATACAAGTATATCCTCTTAAAGAGTAGTAATGAAAGATCTCAAGCAGGTGCCATTTAGGTCTATTCAAACTTTTGTCTCCTGTTCAGTATGAAAACCACCTACCAAGAAAAGCCATAATCCATTGTACCCTTCCAAATATATTACATAAAGCAGGCTTATGAGTGTTTGTCACATAGTAGGTACACAGAAATGGCAATTTTAAGTACTATTAATTCTATGCTGAGGGATCCTCTACTTCTTCAGGAAATATATAATGATATACATTGTAAAATATTAAGAACACAGAGCATGTAAAATTTTAATGTGCACACAAAAGTCTTTTACAACCTCCTCACTCACTAAGTGGTCCCACATTAAAATAAAATAAATCTTCACCCAAAGAGAAAGCACTTAAAATGTGCAGCTCTTTCAGATTTTAGTTCCCCAAAGAATTCATTTTTCTTAACAGTGTCAGATATAATAAAACCATCCGTTTCAAGGAAAAAATAATTAAAGCACTTAGCATGATGTTTTACTTTCAGTGTTTAAAAATCAGCTATTTCTTATGATCAGTAATTTGGGATTCCATTAGATTTTATGATACTAAATATAGATTTACACAATAGATACTAAAGACTCTGGACTCTCAGACACTTGTTACTTAAGTTATAAACCAGGATATCTGCCAAGAATTTATGTTCCTAAAAATTATGCAGAGAATGCAAAATGATGATGAAGTAGGGCACAGAGAGGAAGAACACAGGTCCTACAAAATGATGTTTTCCATGTGTTTCACATTCTTTTAAAGCCAGAGCCATATTTAAATTTTTTTTTAACATTTATTTGTTATTGAGAGACAGAGAGAGACAGAACATGAGCAGGGGAGGGGCAGAAAGAGAGGGAGACACAGAGTCCCAAGCAGGCTCCAGGCTCAGACCTGTCAGCACAGACGCAGGGCTCGAACTCGCAAACCGCGAGATCATGACCTGAGCCAAAGTCGGTCACCCAACAGACTGAGCCACTCAGGAGCCCCGCCAGAGCCATGTTTATACAGAGATAGCCCAAATGATGAGTTGTTTTTATGTATTCATTTCAATATATACATTATAATATATACATATAAATATGTATAGGGTGCACCAAGTATACTTCATGGTATCTTTTACACCAACTTAAAAAAATACATAAAAAGAAAAAAAAGGAGTTCCATTCCCTTATAAATTAGTTAGGAGCAATACAAAATAAAATGCATATAGTTTGATGTGCTGAAGCAATATTACTGGAAAGGACAGATAGCACTGGGAAGAAGGGTTTACTTGTGAAGGTGATCTGCAAAGATCTGCAAAGAGCGTAAAGATGAACATGTGGGAAAGGGGGGAAATTCAGCAGAGCATGAGAAACATCTTATGGAGGCACCTTCCAGGTCTTTGCTGGTGAGGAGGGTATTTTAAATCTATGCTTCTCAATACGTCTTCCTTCAAGAACCAAAACCAGAAGCCTATTGAGCACTTGTGTAAATGTCCAGGTTTCGCCTGGAACTGTTGGATAAGAATCCATAAGGATGAGGCCAAGACATATGCTAAACCCATACCTGGGCAGAACTTGTATGCTGTATTGGATGCACAGAGAATGCAGTGACATATCATTTAGAACTCACAGTAGTTTCTCATGACCTCTTCCTTATAAGCTGCTAGCTATAATACTTTCTGTTGTAAACAAAATTTTTCTAATGAGTTGATGATTTTAAATCTTCGTTTTTAAATGATACAAATACAACAAATTCCTTAATCAAAGCATTGTTTATAATGACAGACGTTTTTTATGCTTTCTTGAATAAAATCACCTTCCTAAAATCCATGCCATTTTCAGAACTGTGTTAATCGTTCCATTCATTGCCACTGGGTGAAGACAGACACTGTTCGTGCTGGTTGGGGGCAGTTAGGTTTCTAATGAGCAGAAATATCTGTAAGGTCATTAAATAGCATGCATTTAAATTAGTCTGCACCAATATCTCTATTATGTTAATGCTAATAATAATAAATCCCTACCATTATTTGCATATCACATTTAAGATAAAATCTAGACTAACTTTAAAAGCAGAAACACCTGGTGATAATTTGCAATGCCTCACAGAAAATTTCAGCTTTATCTATTACTCAATAATTTAAATCTGATTATATCTCCCTGATCTAAATAACAAATTTCTCCCAACTCCCTTCTTAAGTTTAGAAGCCTTCTAATCTTCCTTCATTACAGTGATAAGCATGGACAGAGAGACTATTGTCCCAATATAGAAAAAGTAAAAAGCAAAATAATAATTTAAAAAAAATACCACACATAGACCAGGTCTAGTCTCCAAGCAGCAGTTTATCTTCGAACAGGAATTTGCCTTGCTAGCATCCATAAAAATCACTATGTTGTTGTTTTATTTCTTGATGTACATCTATGCTTTATTTACAAACAGCTTCAGGGGCACTTGGGTGGCTCACTTGGTTAAGCATCTGACTTTATTTCAGCTCAGGTCATGATCTTACAGTCGTGATATTGAACTCTAGTCCAGCCCTGCAAGTTGTTCCATGTTGGGTGTGGATCCTGCTTAAGATTCTCCCTCTCCCTCTCCTCTGTTCCTCTTCCCAGCTCACACTATCTCTTAAGAAAACCACAAAAAACTGGGGCACATGAGTTGAGCATCCGACTTCGGCTCATGTCATGATCTCGCGGTTTCTGAGTTTGAGCCCCACGTGGGGCTCTGTGCTGACAGCTCAGAGCCTGGAGACTGTCTTTCAATTCTGTGTCTCCCTCTCTCTCTCTGCCCATCCCCCGCTTGTGCTCTGTCTCTCTCTCTCTCTCTCTCTCAAAAATAAATAAATAAATAAATAAGTGTAAAAATTTTAAAGAAAAACACAAAAAACCTCAAACAGCTTCATTGTGACTGTTATTTCTTCTTCCTATCTAATATATACCTATCCACATTCCTAGGTAATATATCAAAATTAGGGATGATTTTGTTCATCCTTATTACCCTGATCTCTAATGTGATTTATGAGGTTAATATGAGTAAAAGACATTTCTAAATTTCAGATTAGTTAGAAGTTTAAAATCTTCTTAAAGCTTTATCATCAGAAATTTCTTGAGATATGCCATTTTCCTTTGTCTGACATTTACAATAATATTTATTAAAACAGATCTATGTTTACCTTCATGTGTACTGTATTTTTTTATCATACTATCAATTCATAAAGCAAACAAACAGAGAAGTAAAGACTAGTATTGCAAGACTAGTACATTCAGAGTAAGAAAAGGATCTGTCAAAGGATCCGTCAAAAGGATCTGCTCACTGCTTTCCAGAATTTCATATAGCCTCTTTCTAAAAGGACACAATCTAAAACCAAACAAATAGCACAAATGATAGCCATTATCATTCAAGCTAAAAGTAGTAACTGTAAAATTTTATTATTTATCAAAAAATGAGGGTTTGACAACTAATGTTTCTTTAATTCCAAAAACTGCTACCGTATGCCAAAGAGCTTTGTCATGTATCTCTGATGTAAATATGAATAAGTCATATTCCTTTAGCTGCTCATTATCTGGGGCTTGGCTTAAAGCACTAGAATAAATAACTTAGCACACAAACTTGGAACTTCCTGGTACAATGAACAACAACTTTGAATATTTATTTTGCTCTGCTATTGTATGTGTCTAATTTGCCCTAGCCATGAGTCTTTTACTTGTTTTATATCAATACATTGTATGGCTAAGAATGGCCTTTTTTGATTTTTGGTAATGAGTTCTCATTATTCCTGTATGGCAATTCTCCATATTTGTGTTTACTCATAAAGGTGTGAATGGTATCATGGATCCATGGTGGCACATTTGGACATTTATTAAGGTGAGTGTCACTGTGTTTAATAAAATGAGAATTCAAGTTTGGTGATTCATGGAACATTTTTGACTACCTTCCAAATTTCTTTAAATTAGCTTGTAACTATACACATTTCTAGACTGACTGCAGATGCAGACCCAAAATAACCTCGAGAGCTCATAAACACTTTAACTTTCTCTTATCAGATCATCATGTTTTATAATTTTGAGGTTCATTTTCTTGATGGAGGAATTGGAGCAAATTAAAAAGAAAAACTATGTACAAATGGCTTAAATAAGAGCCGTATGTCAAGAAAATTGCAGCCAGAATCTGAAATATATTAGCAAACATTTCTAAGGGAAAATGTTGAAAGAATAGGACAGTTTAAGGAGATGTACCTTAATTTATGTAGTTGTCAGTTAGCTCTTGAATGGGGGATACCAATCCATTGTCCCTGGCTTGTGGCACCTGGCTCTGGGACTACCTTAGTACCAGCTGGTTTCCAGAGAACCAAATGAGATTTGGCAGGTTCAAAACAGGTGTAAAAATTATTGTCAAGTAAAATTTTCCTTATTTCCTTACTTTGCTTGCTTATTTACTTTTTGAGCAATAGGATTTTGTCATTCAAACATTTTTGTTAGTATTTTAGTTATGTAGATTAGTTCATCCGAACTTTCACTTTTTTGTCCAACCTCTTACAAAATAGAGGCAAGCACCTTATAATACCCCTCAAGGTTATGATCTAGAAACTGGGTAAATAGTCCCGTGGAAAGAAATGACAGCTTTGTGAAGAAATCCATGCCAGTGTGAAACTGATAATTTACATATATACCTCTTTTCTTTTTAATTCTAGTAAATCATTGCCATTAATTCATTCAACAAATATTTATTAAGTATCTACAATGCACTAGGCAAGCGTATTAATAATTCTAGATTTGTGGCAAGTGTTATAATTAACATAAGAAAGTAGGGTGAGGGGCACCTTGGTGGCTCAGTGGGTTCAGCATCCAACTTTGGCTCAGGTCATGATCTCACAGTCTGTGAATTTGAATCCTGCATTGGGCTCTCTGCTGTCAGTGTAGAGCTTGTTTCAGATACTCTGTCTCCCTTTCTCTGTTTCACCCCCTCTCAAAAATAAATTTTTTTTAATTTTTTTAAAAAAGGAAATAGGGTGATAGAAAAATCAAGTGTTCAGGTGAACTAATTGAGATGAAGTGGGTTGTGGGTTTTGATGAAACCTGAAAGATGAGAAAGAGTCAGCCTTGTAAGAATGAAGTATGGCAAGATGGCACTAGAATCCAGGCAAAGCATCTGGAAAATGCAAAGTCTCTGAAGTCATAAAGGACATGACCAGAAGAGGGAGAGACTACCATGAGGTGAAAAAAGGAGAGAGACCAGGCAAGCAGGGCCAAGTGGACCAAGAAAAGGAGTTTCAGTTTTCTTCTAAAATGAGTGGGGGGTCACTGACAGCTTTCAAACAGGGAAATGATATGGTTTTACTTGTGTTGGAAAAAAATACCAGTCTGGTCATTATGAAGAAAATGAAACATGGTGGAGTAAATGTGAAAGACCAATTAGGAAGCTATAGAAACTGTCTTGAGATATGATTGTTTCTGAAAATATGATCATAAGAGTAATTGTCAAGAGGAAAGGGAAAGTTCAAGGTATATTTTGTGGAGACATTCATGAATTGTCAATAAATCTGATGTTGTGAATGAGGTAAAGAGAAGAATCAAGGATGTTATTTCAGGTTTATGATTTGGCCACAAATTTTGGCCATTTAAGTATAATGGCACTCTTAAAACAGATGAGGAAGAATAAGGGAGAAAGTGCTTTCTGGAAAAGTTTCAAAATAAGTTTTGCTTGTGTTAAATTTGAAATGGTCTTGAAAGATCCAAGTGTAGACATTTAGTAGACACGTTTGTAACCTGTACTTCTAGTGTAATGGAGAAATCTCAGCTGGAGATAAGAATTTCATGCAGATACTGGTCAACATATGGTGAGAAAAGGATCACCTTAGGGGTATAAGTGGAGATAATTAAGGGCTCTGTATTATTCTGTGAGTCATTCCTCTATTAGGCAAGTAATAAAAGAGGAAAAATGAGTCAATTAAAATAATCAAATGAAAGCCAGGGAGAGGGCATGGTGTCATATGAGCCAAGAGAGGAACATCCTTTATCAAGGAGAAACTGAAGAGGTTGGTTGGACAAGGACAGAAAAATGGCCATGGGTGAGAACACTTTCAGTGGAGTGATAAGGACTTGACTGACAGGGAAGGACCTGGAAACATTGCTCATAGGAAACTGTTTTGAAAAATATTGCTCTAAAAGGAGAGCAAAGAAATGGGAATATAGCCAGAGGGACATAAGGAGAAAAGGGACTTTGTTTTGTTTTGCTTGTTAGGTTTTGTTTTTTTCTTAATGAGAGATTCTAAAGCATGTTTCTTTGTTTATAGAAATAAGAAAACAATAGAGCAGAGACTACTGGGATAGAAGAGATGAAACAAATGAAGGAACAAAGCCCTTAACAAGGCGAGGAGGATTGAGATCCAGAGTCCAAGGGGAGAGACTGGCCCACCAGAGGGGTCTTTTGGTAGGCGATGTCTTTTTCATGGGATTTGAAGTCATTCTTTTCTAAATTAGGCCGGAAAAGTCAGTCATCCAATATTTGAAGGTTACCAATTCATCTTGAAGAAAACGTCCTTCAGAGCAGAAATGTGAAATGCATTTTTTTTTTTTTTTTTTTTTTTTTTACCTCTCAGAATCCCTAAGGGAGAAGTTTGTTCTGGCTCACAAAGACCTACATTCAAGAGTTGCCTACATTCAAGGCAAGTAAGAAACATGCTTGGAAAAATAATGAAGAATCCTGAGGGATTGTGAGAGAAAAATCACCAGATCTTGAAATGAGACAAATAAAAGTTAGTTGGGTTTTTATTTAACAACTGTATAGTAATTTGAACTTGGTGACATGTAACACTGTAAGTAAAATCCTAGCTAATAGATATCACTGTCCATTATAACAATATAAGCTGCAATTAAGAGAAAACCTAAACTGGATGGGCTGTAATAAAAAAATGGAGGGGCACCTGGGTTGGGGGAAGAGTGGGTTAAGCCTCTGACTCTTCATCTAGACTCAGGTCATGAGATCCAGCCCCACATCAGGCTCTTCACTCAGCACAGAGCCTGCCTAATATTCTCTCTCTTCTTCCCCTTCTGCCCCTTTCTCACTCACATGTGCAAACAGTCTCAATAAATGAATGAATGAATGAATAAATAAATAACTAAATAAATAAATGGAATCTACTAGAATCTGAATATTTCAAGGATGACATTTAGGCATACTTTGGTTCAGGGTTCAAACAAAGTGGTCAGGGCCTGCTTCTCTCCTGACATAAATCTATTTTGCTATCTCAATTCTGAAACCTGTCCTTCTGTCTCACATCAGATGACTACACAAAGCTCTCTTTTTAATTCTCATTGAAAACATATAAAGGAAAAAGATGAGCAACAAACTGGGAAAAGAATTTGAGGGGTGTCTGGGTGACTTGGTTAAGTGTTTCACTTTGGCTCAGGTCATGATTTTGTGGCTCATGGGTTTGAACCTCACATTGGGCTCCCCTCTGATAGTGCCAAGCCTGCTTGGGATTCTCTCTCTCTCTCTCTCTCTCTCTCTCTCGCTCCCTCTTTCTCTCCCTCCCTCTCTCTCTCTCTCCCTCTCTCCCTCAAAATTAAATAGCCTACATATCACAGAAATATAAAAGTGGTTGATTATAGATTCTTTGTTAAACTTTACTTCAAGATAAATGATTTTTTAGATTGTATTTCAAATTTAGTATTTTTAGACACAGTTGCAATTCACATAGTATGACAGCCTTTTTCAGAGTGCTCTCTGCTCCTCTTCTTAAAACACTTTTCAATAAACACACTGGAAGCCAAAAAACCAGCTTCAGACGAACACTCAGAAGCATTTTCTAAATCCAACTAATCAAATGATAGTGAGGATTTAAATAATAAATCCAAAATAAGCACTCAAAAATGAATTTTCAAGAATAATGCTAGTCACCAACTAGTAAAGAAAGGGGAAAATAAACCTCTCAAAATGCATAGCCATACACTATTTTAAGGATCTCATAAAATTCAAAAATGTTCTATGAATCACCCAACTTAAGTATCTGTGATTGCATTAATTACTGCCCCTTTCTGCAGACCCAGGCAGCACATAATATAGGACTGCTTTCCACATGGGAGTGGAAACTTACAAAGTGAGCATTATTATCCAATTCTGCTGGGATACACATCTTGATGGGCTCTGGAACATTGCAGATACAGATTCCTGGCCCCATCTCAAGTAAGTATGGGGTGGTTCTCCAGGCTTTCTCAGTTTTAAGAACACCTCAGTAGATTTAAATGTATAGCCCAGGTTGAAAAATACTTGTTTAGAGCATGAAAGTAATTCTTAAGGATAACATAGAACTTAGTGAAATTAAGAAACTCACTTTTTGACAAGTGTCATTACATATAGTATCTTTGCATAATGATGGGTATTCACAGTATCTGAAAATTAGGTCATCTCCATTGAAGCACTTGGTTGTGGTACTTGAATCCAGCATGTCTGAAACAACTGCTCTCTCATCTTTCTCCTCCACTCCCGAGCCAGTGCTTCCAGCTCATTGTACCTCTCTTCCGACACACTTTCAATGCAGTTCAGACTGCCTAACTCCAGTCTCCCTAGTTGAATCCATCTTAAATCCCATTACCAAATTAATCTATCTTGGGCATAACTCAGTTCATCAATCCTCAGTAAGTCTCCCTTGATTACTGCACAAAGCTTCAGGCTCTCAAACTGCCACTTAAGGCCCTTGACCATCTAAACCATAGACAATCTCTCCCTCCTTATTCTTTTATTTTCCTCCACAGTCTGTACATTGCACCTAGTCACCTGATGCTTTGTGTACCTATCCCTACTCTTCCCTTCACATGGGCTCTTATTTCCAACTCTTCACACAGTACGTCCACTCCCTACCAATTCAAATCCCACCAACCCTCCAATTTCAGCTCAAATTTTGTCTATTTCCCAGTGCTTTCCCTGATGTTTCTTCCATGTAAAAGTATCTACTTAATCCAACTAATAAATAATTTGTACTTTTTCACCCTATAATGTTTCACTTTACAGAGTCAGTATCATCTTATTACCTATAGAATATATAAGCTTTCTAAAGACAGGATTCCTGTCTGATTGATGGGTTGTCTTGTTTCAGCATCTTACATCTATTTATTTTCCAGAAACATTCATTAAATTAATGTATGCATTAGAAATACTTTTGATGTATCCAGGAACCTCAAAATATAAAACCAAATAAAACTCTCTATACCCTTGCTCCCCCTAAACAACGACAACAATGTCTTCTGATTGGGCCTACATATTTTGAAGATGTAAGCTTACACCAAGTTCTATAGAAGTTTGCATCAGATTCTAGAGAAATAAAATTAAATAACACCTGTCATCTTGGAATAGATACAGTAGAATTATCAGAGTGCATATGTTCAGGGTTGAGATAAACAAGTAAACACATATTTTGTGACATTTATAATTTCCATTATATTTAATACAAGCTAGTTATGCACAAATTTCTACATTTTCACATGTGTGCAAAAGGGGTTACTTTAACTGCGATTTTTAGTAATGCTTAGTAATACTCTATTGAGTCCTGAATAATCTTCTCCACAATCTATTTAGTCTCACCTTGAGATGACCTGCCCACCCAGGACTCCCACTTAGGCTTCTTCCCAGGCTCCATTTTCCCTTACTTCAGCCTCTGCACTTATCAAACATTATCTAGGCACTCACCAAACATTATCTAGGCCACCAGAGAGTCAATTCAATCCCACATAGGATGGTCGGTCCATAAATCACTGATTTTGACTGAGGGAGAGGGTAGATGCACATTTATTTTTCTTCATTCTTCAGAAGAGAAGTCACTTATTACCTCCAATAATTCCAATGATGGAGTGATTTTCCATCATTAAATGTATCTGCCCCATGCTTCAGATATGTTCAGAAAGGTAAACCACATCCCATTCTTCTTTTAACACCAAGACTCTTTAAAACATTTATTTCTCTTTACTTTTATTTTTTTTTACTCGCAATCCTCTGAAGGTCTCAAAAAACCTGAAAAGCCCTGCCCCAAGCTTGTTCCACTAGGAAAGTACCAATTTTAAATCACTTAATTACCAATCAATCTTAAGTAAGTCAAGCAAAAGCAACATCTGACCCAAATTTGTTTAGAAACCCGTTCATTCAGCCTTGTGGCTTCTATGCCATGCAGGAGACCTGTCAGACTAGAATCAAGAAAAAGGCTTATTGGATTTTAATGTTGAACTAATGTTGCTTCTGCAGTCTCCTGCATTAGAGGGGTGATGGGGAGTCCAGGAAGAAAGTGAAAAATGGTCTCTCTGTCTCTCTCACTTGTTTTTTCTTTTGCAAAGAGTTCAAACGTTCAATCTGTCCTTTCTATGAACCTACTATTTATGGCAACCTCTTTTAACCTATATATAATGCATGAAGAATTCTAGGCAGAATAATATTGTAGGTAGGCATTCATATGACTGATTGCATTGAACCCTGAAAGCTTTTGGATGTCAGGATCACAATATTGCAAGGTCCCCAGCTAACTCTACCTGCTAAGGCAACTCTTACCAACCTTTAGGAAAATTATGCATAAATTTATACTAAGACTTCACATGTGGATTCTGTCTTGCTCTAGAGGACTTATATGTCTTCCTCATTTCTCTGTGTCCTTTGTCACAATATAATGCCTTCAATAGGGTTTCATTTATGCTCTCCACTGAATGACAGAGTCTATGAATTTGTGCAGTGATTCAAAGAGCATCTATGACATCTGCACAGTAGAAAATACTGTAAATGAATACCGATTTTCTCATCTCCTCTTTCCCCTGATTATTATAATAGCTGGGTCTTTTTCTTTGCCCCATATCTCACACTCTACTCAGGTCAAAGGAAAGTAAGATAAGGAGTACGCAAGAATGGTAGATACCAATTCTAAATTAGTAATTATTCTAGCAGTGCCTCTGTACTCAGGGCACATGAACCTTCGTTTCTTATTCCTTAGTCAGATAAATGACTGACATCACTGAAATTGACCCACAGCAACCTGTACAGTTTGACTCTTTCATGTCACTATTATATTTCCAGTATATCAAACAGCAGATTTGGAATAGCTGAGTTTTCATATCCTTGCCCTATTACTTCTGGGAATGGTTACTTGTATTTTAAAGGAAGATCTATTGCCTAGCTTTGGGTTCATCCAAAAGCAGAGCCAAGACAGGGACTTGAGTACAAGTAGTTTATCTGGGAGTGGGAATGATGGAGCAAGGAGTGCAAGAGTAGAAAGGAGAAAAAGCCAATGAAGTATGCAGGTTACCGCTTGGGGCAACTGAGTCTCAATCCCACAGGGAAGCATCTGAACAACCATTAAGAAGGAGGTAAAAAATTTCCTTATGAAATATTTGGATGCTAAGTCATTTATCCTCCAACTTCTATCCCACATTGTGTAACACTCTCCTCTAAAACTGCTAATTTCCTCCCACTTCCAGGTTGCCCAGTACACATAATTTTGGGCTAAACAAGTTTCTTAGACTTTGGGAAATAAATTCCTCAGGCAAACAAACAAACAAGCAGAAATATCATTTGGGTTTAAAGTGGGGCAATGATATTAAACTTATATCAGAGCTGTATCAAAAAGATGTGGTAAGGTCATGCAAATTATGTGCTATATCCATAGATCTATCAAGGTTTCTCAAACTTAGCATATTGACATTTGGGGCCAGATAATTCTTTGGAAGCTGCCTTGTACATTGTAGGATGCTAAGCAGCATCCCTGACTTATACCCACTAGATGCCAGTAACACTCCTCCAAATGTGACAACCAAAACTGTCTCCAGACATTGCCAAATGTCCCGTGGGTGGCAAAATAGTTCCTGATTGAGACCACTGGCCTAAGGCAATTTACTAAAAGTGATATGAGGTATCATTCAGATAGTTTAGCACATCAGAAAAAAAAACACAGAGAACCCAGGTTACAGATAATCCTCTAAGAAACTCCTTCTATCACAAAAAAGAATAGAATCAACTCATTCATTCTTTACTTCTTTCAAAAACATCCATTTAGCATCTGCTATTTTCCAGGCACTGTTGTGTAGGACTCTAAGGATGTAAGTTTGAGTAAAAAGTAGATTTTTCCCTGCCTGTGGGGAGCCCACATATTAGTGGGAGAAATGACACTGGAGGATATGGGTCAAGTGTAATGGTATTTGATGGCAATGTTGTTACCAGTTTTAGCAGGGAAAGTTGTGACCTTCTGCAGGAGCTGACACCTCATGGACTATCTGGGTATTACACAGCATCTAAAATCAAGAGTTGAGAATTTAGGATAGGCAAACCATTTAGCAATAATATAACATTGTATATAGTGCTTATTTTATGCCAAACACTGCTATAAATGTTTTATGTATGCTTATTCTTTTAATTCTTAAAATAATGCCATAAGATGAGTATTATTATAACTACTCCCCAAATGAAGAATCTGTGGGTAGGGAGGTATAGTGAGTTGTCCAACTTCCTTCACTAAAGATCAATCCAACTTTGTTTTCAGAGTTTCAGTCTCAGATGGCAGGGATTATAAAAAGGAATAAAATGAGACACACCATTAGTTGTGTAATGCTTTTGTGTTTCTTTAGTAAATAATGCAATTGTCTAAATGTTATAAGTCAAACCAGGACACTTTTGAGAGGGAAAGTGGGCACTAATAATGATTATGCTGGGACAGTGGTTATAAACATAAACTATGTTGGGTAAACTGAGCCCTTTGGATCACTAACCTCAGGTCTAATTGTCTCAAGGAAGAGTAATGCGCTGTTTGGAAAGCTCAAAAAAGCTTTAATGATTCTGTGTTTTCTATAGGGAATATAGTAATTAAGATATTATTTTCCCTGATCAAGCCCTAAATACTTCTGCAGGCTCATCTCCTGCCACTCCTTGCCTCACATGCCCACTCCAAATTATTAAATCTCTTAGAGGTCTTCAGAACTTACCTCCGAAATTTCTTGCCTTTTCCTATGCCATCTGTCTTTGGAATGATTTTCCTCTTCTCTTCTGTTCGCTGAAAAATCACTTGGCCAACTTCTCCCTTTATAACTATTCTCCTAGCCAGCATCTCACTTCTATTCTTTCTTTAAGAATAAGACCAACTCGTGGAAGCCTTTCTGAGTCTCCTCTCATCCTCTTTTCCAAATAGGTTGCGTCTATTCCTTGTCTTCCCACTCTGTTTCTACTAAACTCTGATCCTGAGGGGCAAGACCCATATTTTTCCAAACCCGTGCACACTACATACCTACTTTTCATCATGGAATATGGTGAATGCCTGATGACTGTTAATAAATGACAAATGGACAAATTAACAAATATGTTTTTGTCACCTTTGAGGTAAGTATATGTCAAGATCTCTGATTTCTTGAGATCAATGTAGAATTCTGTAACTCGTTATGCCCATTTATAATAAATGAGATTTTTTTTCAGGTAAGGTGGCAAACTAGTCATTTGGAGCATTTGTGAGAGCAAAAGACTTCATAACATGTTGGACACATGTCAAGAAAGTGGGTTGTGTTCTAGATACATGTAATACACTACTACATAACCAGTACATATAGCCATCTCCATGATGTTTGACAAAAGAAGAAAGAAATTTTAATGGATTTTGCACAAAAATAAATCTTACAAGTAAAAACAAAAACAAACAAACAAAAAAAACCCCTGTATATCTCCAGGAAATTATGCATTTAATATTCCCTTTTAAAGGACCCATCATAAGAAGACACTAAGCCATTGGCATTAGCATAGAAAGGATTTTGCTACATCTGTTTTTTTATTAAACAACAACAACAACAAAAATTTTAGTTGTTTAGCCAAGAAAAATCCCAAATTTACTTGATTCAAAACTATATTAAATATATTTATGGCTTAAAAGTGAGAGGAGAAAGCTCTTCCAAATAAAGCTTTTAGTGATATGCTGAAAAATAACCTTCTAAAGAGGTCCATATCTTAATTTCCAGTACGTGTGAATATGTTACCTTCTCATAGCAAATAATTTAAAGCTGTGATTAACTGCTCATCTTGAGATGGGAAGATTATTCTGGATTATCTGGGAGAGGCCAATGTAATGAGAATAATTCCTGTAAGTGAAAGAGGGAGGCAGGGGAGTAAGAGTCTGAGAAAAAAAATGCAAAACTAGAAGCAGAGGTCAGAGTGCTATATTTGCTGCCTTAAAAATGGAAGGGGCAAAATGGGTGAGGGTGGTCAAAAGGCACAAACTATGAACATCATATATAAAACAAACATAACAAAACCTGAAAAGGTGGAGTAAAGAAAGCAGACTACTTAGACACCTCAAGATTCAAAGAAGTAGTAAATTTCCTGGCTTTTCCTTTCACTAATATAGCCCAGACATGGAACCAGAGAAACCAATAGTTTGGAAACACCAGAGGGAGCCAACAAAAATTTAGACTGTGTAAGTTATGTATATATAATGTAATACCCAGAGCAACCACTATATAGGCTATAGAAAGAGATACAGTAAAAAACAGTGAGGAAGTCAAAATGGAATTTAGAAAAAAAGTTCAAATAACCCATTGGAAGACAGAAAAAAAAGAACAAAAACAGAGAGGAAAAATGGAAATAAAATTAAAACAGCAAACTTAAGTCCTTATGGATCAATAATTACATTAAATATAAATTGCCTAAACATACCAATTAAAGACAGAGATTAGCAAAGTGAATTATAAAAAAACATAATGCAACCCAATATATTACCCAAAGAAACTTACTTCAACTATAACAACCACATTGGCAGGTTGAAAGTAAAAAGATGGTAAATGATGTGTCATGCAAACATTAATCAAGGGAAAGCAGGAGTGGCTATATTAATATCAGATAAAGTAGAATTTAGAGCAAAGTAAATTATCATGGATAGAGGGAGAAATTATACAATGATAAAAATGTAAAAAAAAAATCAACCACAAAAAAGACATAGCAATCCTAAATGTGAATGTACAAAACAAAAAAGCTGCAAAATATGTGAAACAAAACCTGATAGTACTAAAAGGAGAAATAGACAAATCTACAATTAGAGTTGGAGATTTGAACATACCTCTGTCAACATTAATAAAACAATGAGACAGAAAATCAGCAACAATATAGAACTCAACATGCCATCAACCAAAAGGATCTAATCAATATTTATACAACACTCTACCTGACAATAGTGGAATACAAATTGTTTTCAAGTGCCCACAGAACATATACCAATATATACTATCTTTTGGATGTGTTAGATTTCTCCAGAAAAACAAAACTAATAGGATATATAGATAAATATATTAAAGGAAATTTATTATAGGACATGACTCACATGGTTATGGAGGCCAAGAAGTCTCACAGTCTGCCCTTTGGAAGCTGGAGAACCAAGAATGTTGGTAGCATAATTCATCCTGACTCTAAAGGCCTGAGAACCTTTTTTTTTTTATTCTAGATTTTTTTCATTGTTATTCTTCTAGAGCACAATTTTCTGGCCTGTTACTGACTATGGTCTTCTAACAAGTACACAATTAACTCATAAGTAGACAACATAATGGCAGTATTTGGTGTCTGCTGCTCTATAAAAGGCAAAGTTACCTTCCCACAAAACCTGCTGAGTAGTCTAGACAAAAGGCTTGTACTTGGTGCCCTCCTTCCAGAACCATGTTCTTCTGAATTTTTGTGAATAAGCAATACAGGAGATATGTCTCTTAAAAATAGTAACAGCTGCCATTAATTCAAAATATACAAAATACCCCCTTCTTTTCCTTATTTGGAAGATTCTACTAATTTGTGCCTTCCATTCTTCCATAAATTTAAGATTCAGCTTATCACAATCAACAAAATAATGACATGGAATTTTGATTGTAATTGTGCTGGATTATAGATCACTTATAGGGGAAGAATTGACATCTTATGGATATTGAGTAATTTTATCCATAAACATGATCTCACTATTTAATTAGCTTTTCTTTAACATAATTTGATGCAAATTTACATTTTTCATAGGTGTCTTGAAACTCTTTGATTACAATTGTTTCAAAATATTTTTATTTGTTAGTGATTTATCAAAATACAGCACTTAATTCATCTTACATATTTATTTGTGTTCTATAAAATGCCAACTGATTTTTTACATTGACTATATATAGCAACCATAGTAAATAGTTTTAATAATTCTATTTCTATATTAGATTTTTCATAGATAATCAAATCATCTGCAAATATATAATTTTGATTCTTTCACTTCAAGCCTATTCAGTTAATTAATTCATTCTTTCATTAAAAATTTTATTATGCTTTATAGGCATGGCTAGAATTACCAATATAACATGAACTAGAAGTGGGGATAATGTGTACTCTCTTCTTTGTCCTGATCTTGAAGAAATTGCTTTCAATATTTCTCCATTAAGAATATTTGTTTAGGGATTTAATTATATCCTTTATTATGTTAAGGAAGATTGTTTTATTCCTTTTATTTTTGTTTTGATAATATTTTTCCCATCATGAATAGATATTAAATTTTTTCTAATGCTATTCATGAAATTATTGACTTAATGTATGGCTTTTATACTTTAATAGGGTGGATTATTTCAATATATTTCCTAATCTAAATACTAATCCAGATATTAAATCTAAATGGCAAATCTAAATCTAGAGTTCCAACATCATATTTCTGAGAAAATCCTAAGCAGTCATAATCCATTATGTTATTTTATTCATTACAGATAGTTTATCAATATTTTAATTAAAGTGTTTGGATCTATATTCACATGTGAATTTAGCTAATATATTTCTAGGCCTGTCATCTTTCTTAGGTTTTGGAATCAGGATTATGTGAACTTCATAAAATGCATTCCAGAGCACTACTACTCCCACTACTACTATTAATTTTGTAACATTTGATTTACTCATTCTTTCAATATTTGATACAATATGCCATAGAGCATTCTGTAAGATGCTTTTCTATGAAAAGAATTTTATCCACTGATCATTTTTTTCATGGTTGTAGAACCGTTGCATTTTCTATTTCTTATTGAGATAGATTTGATAAGTTATGTTTTCTTAGACACTTGTCCATTTCACAAGTTTTCAAAGTATTAGCGTAAAGCTCTTCATCATGACCATTCACTAATTTTTTAATCTCTGAACTAACTGTGGTTATGTCTCCTTAATATCCGAATATCAATTTTTTGAGCATTTGCTTTTATTCTTGATAAATCTTGCTACAAGTTTATCATGCTCTTCTGCTCTTGTCTTTATGATTTTTCTTTTTGTTTTATTTTGCTGTTGACTCTTTCTCCCACTTTTATCCCTCCACTCCCAAGGCAAGAAAAAAATCTCAATTTGGATACTTAGGTCATTCTTTCAGATTTTTTTCTTTTAATATTTATATCTACAAATTTCCATCCAAGTTCCACTATAACTATTTCAACAATTTTGATATATGGCAGGAGCATCATTTAGTTCTAAGCATATTATTTTATTATTTTATTTTTTTAAATGCTTATTTATTTTGAGAGAGAGAGAAAAAAAAAAAAAACACATGAGCAGGGGAGGGGCAAAGACAGAGGGAGAGAGAATCCCAAGCAGGGTCCATGTTGTCAGCAAGTAACCCAAACAGGGGGCTCAATTTCATGACTGTGAGATCATGACCTGAGCCAAAATCAAGAGTCAGATACTTAACCAACTGAGCCACTCATGTGCCCCCATAATGAATTATTCTCTAATGTATGTTAAGACATTAGATTTTTAGTTTCTAAAAAATAAGAATGTTTCTAGTGACATTTTTATTGTTCAGTTCTAACATTCATTAGGATCACAGAATATGGTCTGTATAAAACCAGTTTTTTAAATGTCTTTAAATTTGTTTCATGTTCCAATATGTAATTAATTTTCATAAATGTTCTCTGAGTACTTGATAATAATATGTATTAATCATTTCTTGGGTGCAACATTCCATGAATATTAATTGGATCAATGTAGCTAATTTTGCAATTCAATTCTACCATAAAATTATTCACCTATTTTGCCTATGTAATTTATGAATTACTGAAAGAATGGTATCTAACTCTCCCAGTATGATGGTTTATATATTTAGGCAGTGTTAGATTGCATAAGTGGGGTATTACTGTATATTCTTGGTGAATTGAATATTTCATTAGTGTATAGTGACCTTTCATGCATGTTATTTGCCTTAATATATTTTAGATGCATCACTTGTAAATGGGATACAGTTATATTTGAGTTTTTGTTTATATCCAACTTAATCTTTATCTTTCAGCTGGAGTATTTGATCAGTTTATATTATTGTAATTTCTAATAAATTTATATTCATTTTAAAACCATTTCAATACTTTTATTTATACAAACTTTTCTATTTATTTTCCTCTATTTTTGGCCTACATTTTTATTGTATTTCTCATTTTCTTTTCCTCTGTACCAATTTGAAATTTACATGTTCTATTTTCTTTGATTGGTACCCAAGGGATGTCAACTTTTTCTTATTAAAATAAGAAAAACAACCTTCTTTTTAATGTACTCTCAAACTCTGCAAAGATATTTATATTACCAATCACTCACTTTTCAACTTCTATGCCATTGTTTTTATTTTTTAACCTTATTTTACCCCATAAGACAGAATTATTTTTTTCATAGGAAATAGTTGTTTTACATAGTTTTACATTCACCATTTTCTTTGCTTATTTTTTCTCTTTCCATTAGTTCTTTCATGTTACCTTCATGAAAATTTTCTTTAGTGAATGCTATGACTGTGTATGTGCAGGGGAATATACTGTTTATGATGAGAAAAAATGTTATAAATTTCCCTTGCTCTTGATTATCTACATTTTCTGGGTACAGAACTCAAGTTTAATAGTTACTTAAAAATAATTTTGCTGGGTATGAAATTCAAGATTAACAGTTATCTTCTCTCAACGTACTGATGACATTCCATTGTATTCAGGCACCCTGTTTCTTTTCTTTTCTTTTTTTTTTTTTTTTTTTTTTTTTTGCCTTCAGTGTACTTCAGTTGTATTATTTTTAAGTACAGGTGTAATGACTTTTCTTAACCTGCCTAAATTTCATAGGGCTTAATCTGAGGATTTATGATTAATGGAAAATATTTCAGCTATTATTTATCCTCTCTTCCAGAACTCCAGTTAAACAAATGTTAGATCTCTATATTCCAGCTTCAATTTCCCTTTTTCTCTCACATTCTCCATGTCTTCGTTTCTGTGTGTTGTATTTTGGATAGTTTTATAGCTCTGTCTTTCAGGCCATAATTGTTTCTTCTGTCCTTTCTGAATATTCCATATTTTATTTCTAGAATGTCTGATTGATTATTTTCAACTTAGCTTCTGTCTTAGTCCATTCAGGCTGCTATGAAAAAATACCATAGGTAGGGTAGCTTATTTTTCACAGTTTTAGACATTGGAAGTCCAAAACCACAATGCCAGCAAGGATGGGCAGTGGCCCTCTTCCAGCTTGCAGACTTCTTGGTGTATCTTCACATGGCAGAAAGAGTAGGGAAATGTGTGGAGTCTCTTTTATAAGTACTCTAATCTCATTTAATTGGCTCCACTCTCATAATCTAATCATCTTCCAAAGGTCCCACCCTCTAATACCATCATGTTGGGTGTTAAGTTTTTAACCTGTGAATCTTGGGGACACAATCAGATCATGGCAGAAAATTTCATAGCTTCCTTTTCATTAATGCCTTTCACTTTTTTTTTAAATTTCTTAAAATACATACAACACTTGTTTTCTATTCAATATCTGGCTTTTAAAATACCTAAAAAAATTAGGAGTTTCTTTGTGATCTGTATTTATGTTGGTTCCCCCTCATGATAATTTTTGTGCTTTAATTATCAGGTTAATTTTGACAGTTAATTCATATTCCTTAGAAGTTTTTCTGTGGGAATTCTTTCAGGCTTGTCTCAATAGTCCTTTTCTCCAGAGGGTATTTGTGTTTTCTTATTTAGGCAACTAAGAACACTACTAGCTCAGGATTTCTTTAAGCTAAATTCTCTTTCTTAAATTTTAAGTTTGCCTGCATAGCACAAATTCTGACTGCAAACCCATACACGCATGGGATTTTGTTAGTGTCTCCTAATTTTTTTAAAAACTTCTATTCATACCAAGATTGGTGGTAGGATATTATTCTTGATTTCACTAAGGTTCAGGTTTATTTTTCTTGTATCTAACACTGAGAGTCTATATCTTGGGTGTCTTAAGGTTTGGGTGTCCTAAGTTCCCTGTAGTTCTTACCGTTTCCATGATGATGATCTGTGTGTGTATTCATTTTTACATAGAGGAATTCCTCTTTGACTTGCTATTTGTTGTATGATTGAGTAGGAGAGGAGCTAAGATACTGAGTAAGGATACAGGCAGTGTTTTAAATCAGGTTGCACAGAAGCACACCCTCAGATTGAATATGGATGTAAGTGCTTTATTAAGGAAATATTTCCAGAGAAATTTGCAATGAACAGGTGAGGCAGGACAGGAAAAGGGAAAGACCAAAAAAATATATAATTTTAGGTAAAGTCTATCTTGATTACACCATCAGTATTATCTTGCAAAAGAACATTCCTTTAGGAGTAGACATTTTGCTTCAATGTTTATTTCAAGCTGGGACTTAAATGTCATCATTGGCTACTAACATCTTGGGCATAGGTTGTGCCTAAATTCCCAAACACATTTTTCTTTCTACAAATGTTTGTAGCCAAAACAAGTTCAGTGAATAAGGTCAGTTCTCTGAATCATCTTTCCAGTGCAGAGTTGAAAGTAAAAGTACTGGGAGGAAGGAAGACTCAAAAATTTTAAAAGACATCTTGGAAAAGATCTACAGAGGATACTCTCTCAAACTTCAACATATGGCTCCCCTTTCTGGGTCTATGCTGGCCTCTCTAGTTGGAGCCATTCCCAAACCAGTAGAAAGGGGAAAAATGTGAAGAAGAAATTGCCTTAAAAAATGAAATGAATGTTCCACTGATTCCCTCTTTCACATTTCATTGATGCAACTTGCTTATTTGTCTCCACCGAACTCTAGGGGAGTCTGAGAAATCCAGCCCAGCTAAAACCCTACCACTGGGGAGACTGGAGCAAAGAGATTTTTGGAAGGACAACTAGTGGTCTTCCACAGCTGTTTCAGCTTATGGGGTATAGATGCACTTGTAGAATGGGATATAGTTACTCAAATAGTCAGGATAGTTTGACAAGAAGAGACTTTTAAAAAGCTAGTAGGCCTAGCACAATATTTAGAAGCCTAGCATGTCAGAGAGTTAAGCACATGAAATTTGAAGTTGTTGGCAGTGTAGTAGGAAGAAGTAAACCAGGACGTAGCACTACCAAAATCTGAAAAAGAAAATGTTTCAAAGAGGAGGTTATATATGCATATTCTAGAATATTCCAGAGAGCAAGAAAATAAGGATAAGACTAAAGTCTCAATCTCAGGGGACTGACTTTGGGCTTCTGGTGACAGAGAACTAAATAGTGGGATAAAGAAGGAAAGAGAGATATTGGTTCAGGGTTAGTGTGGAAATGAGAATGGATAGAAGATCAGAGACGAAGTATTTTGAGTTTTTTTCTCAGAAAAGAAGCAAGAGGTTGTCAAGCAAAGAGTAGTGAGATAAGACTTCCTTAGTTAAGTTTCTTAAGAGGTTTTCTTGGCCCTTCTCTCCCTCTGGGGAAATGCATACACACGCACACACATACACACACAAACACACACACAAACATGCACGCAGGAGAAGGCAGAGACTGAGGGGCCACAAGCCAAAAAATGTCAGCAGTCACCAGCAGCTGGAAAAGGCAAAGAATGTAATTTCCCTTAGAGAATCTGTAGGGAGTGTGGCCTGCTAATACCTTGATTTCATCCCAGTGATATTGATTCCAGATTTCTGGTGTTCAGAGTGTGATAGAATACATTTCTGTTGTGTCAAGCTATCTAGAGTGTGGTCATTTGTTACACAAGCCATAGGAAACTAATACACTATCTGCTTACCAGTCATGTGTTTGTTGGCCTCCACCCACAAACCAGAATGCAGGGTCCATAAAAGGAGAAGTCTTGTCTATTTTGTTCACTGCTCTATCTTCATCACTCCAAATGATGCCTGACACAAAACAGAACCTCAATAAATATTTTTGAAAGAATAAATGAATGAACATTTGTATCAAAGACATTAAGTGCTATAAGGACTCAGAAGAAGCTGAAATCAATGGGCTGGGCTGAGGGAAAGCTTCATGAGAGGGTGAGGGAATGAGGTGCTCCAGAAAGCACAATCACCAGACTAAGCCTTGTGCTTATGGAAATGCTTCCTTATTCTAAATTATGCTGAGATTCATTTCCAGAAATTGCTTTTATCTCCTAAACAGAGGGTGATGATCAATACAAATAATTTTCCCTGGATATATCTTGACATTGTCATTGGCCACAACTGTGCCAAGAAAAAAAAAGCATAAATGGCAAAATGTTCCTTGTTCCTGTGCAGTCATCCTTTGTGAGTATGATGGTATAACAGGTGACAGAACATAAAACACATAAACCTGAGAGATTTAAATCTGGGCTCTGCCACTTCTAATAGTAGCAAGCATTTATTCACCACTTGCCATGGGATGAGAATTGTAGTTTGTGTTTTTTTTTTTGTTTTAATTTTTTTTTCAACGTTTTCTATTTATTTTTGGGACAGAGAGAGACAGAGCATGAACGGGGGAGGGTCAGAGAGAGAGGGAGACACAGAATCGGAAACAGGCTCCAGGCTCCGAGCCATCAGCCCAGAACCTGACGCGGGGCTCGAACTCACAGACCGCGAGATCGTGACCTGGCTGAAGTCGGACGCTTAACCGACTGCGCCACCCAGGCGCCCCTTGTAGTTTGTGTTTTATGTGCGGACTCCTCGCCAGTTGTGTAAACTTGGGAAAGTAATTTAACCTTTTAGTGTCACAAGAGGATATTCTCAACCCTAGAGCACAGATTCAGAAATGGAAGCACAGAGAGCTGAAGCACCTTGTTCGAGATTAAATGCTAATCATTTCTGAACCTGGGATTCACACCTCAGACCTGTCTGATTCCAAATTCCATTTTCTTTACACTAATCCACATATCTCTCTTAGCTATCTTTGTGCCAATCACCTATGTTTTCTGAACCTTAGTTTCTTCATCTACAAAATGGAAAGAACTTAATAGGACTGTCAGGTAAATTAAAATGCCAGTGAACAAAATGTGAAATGCTCAACAAAGGAACAGGTACATTTTAAAGGAGAATGTGCATTTGGCCTTGAGTTTTTTTTTTTTTTAATTTTTTTTTCAACGTTTTTTATTTATTTTTGGGACAGAGAGAGACAGAGCATGAACGGGGGAGGGGCAGAGAGAGAGGGAGACACAGAATCGGAAACAGGCTCCAGGCTCCGAGCCATCAGCCCAGAGCCTGACACGGGGCTCGAACTCACGGACCGCAAGATCGTGACCTGGCTGAAGTCGGACGCTTAACCGACTGCGCCACCCAGGCGCCCCTGGCCTTGAGTTTTAATAATGTAGCAACAAATAGGTTTTGGTGTCCTTGACTTTGTCTTTTTTCTTTTAATGTTTATTCAGTTTTTTAAGAATTTTTAAAATGTGTATGTATTTTGAGAGAGAGAGAGAAAGGGCAAGGAGGGAAGAGAGAGAGAGAGAGAGAAAGAATCTTAAGCAGGCTCTAGGCTCCAATCTGTCAGTACAGAGCTGGCTGTGGGGCTCGAACCCACAAACCGTGAGATCATGCTCTGAGCTGAAGTCAGATGCTCAACTAACTGAGCCACCCAGGCTCCCAACTTTGTTTTTTTTTTTTTGAGGTTTCTGCATCTGTTCTCCTCCTCACTCTTCATACAACCTTTCAGCCAGCTGATGCCCTTATCTTGCTCTCTAGAACAATCCAGCAGATATTTCTAATTCATTGTGTGTGTGCCATTTCTTTTCCCACACCAAGGGATTTGATTTTTAAGCCCATTTCACACTATTCACAGACAAATTTTTCCAGGGTTTAGTAGAGAGAGTTAGGTTCTGAGGTATCTGACAGGTGAACTGATTGATATCTTTGGAAGTGTCAGAGAGATCTGGAGGTCTTCTAAAGACACTCTGCTTTCAAATTAGGCCCTCTCCCTGGTGGGTAATGCAGCACCTCAGTCCCCAACTCTCATCTTCCCGGTGCTACCAAGCCAAATGCAGTCATCTCTTCTAGTCAGGTGTGAGCACTCTAGAACAAGTGTCTCTCTTGCGCAAGCCGAGTGAACATGTGTGGGCTTGAGGTGGCTCAGTTTTGAGACGGCCCTTCATCTGTTCGCCTCCTCCTGCGCAGACACAAGGCCAAGTTCTGAACTGGTGAATCCATATGACAAGGAGGCCTGTCGGGGAGATGTGGTGTCCCTGAAGCCCATGTTCCTGCAGACGCGGCCCAGAAACACAGTTCTTTCTTTCATTAGAGAAGAGGCTCTGTGCCAGCTCCTCTTAACAAAGCGCTCCAGGGCGGATCCCGCATCACACATCTCTTGCTTTCCGCAGATGTTCCGTGAGAGTGGCTGCCAGGGCATTTCTGTAGCAGCGAAGGTGTTAAAGCTCCAAGGCCTTCTGAATATGTCTGTGCTGACAGATTGGGGAAAACATGCTAAAGCGCTTATGGTGATGAGCATGTAAAAATAGGGCACAGATGTCTAATTTAAAAGACAAGAAAATTTCTTGGCATTTACATCTTATTAGTCATTACTATGTTTTTCTTGTATTTTATTCACACATTTAACTTTGGGTGTTCCTCTGATTTGCTTTGCCAACTGCAAGCTACCATCCCATAAACCAAAAAAAAAAAAAAAAAAAAAAGAAAGAAAGAAAAAGAAAAGGTACTACACATTGCAAAAGATCATAAAAAGTATTGGAAGTTTCCGGTGATTTTTGCTTGGAACCTCATTTGGGCTCCAGTGTGACTGTGTTCAAACCAATGTGTCCACACAATGAGCCACCCTGACCTGATTTCGCGTCAATGAAGGAGTCTCATGCTTACAAAATGCATCTATGTAGAGGGACAAGGGCATTTTGAAAATTACCTCCAGAGGGTTCAAGAAAAAAAACTCCTCTTTGTTTTAAAGGTTAGGCTTTGCATTAATGTATATAATGACTTTAAGAGTTTTTACCAATTCCCAACCCTGGTGTGTTGAACGAAACCTGAGTGGCTTAAAAAAATAAGTAGTGGTTCTACAGTTACATAAACACTTCTTTATCCATTAGCTTTTTATAAGGCTTTCGATTAGAAAAAGACGCTAGTTCACAGACTAAATGGAGGGGAAGGATTTTAATTCAATAGACAGGAGGGCTTTGGAGTCTTCAAAATTCTAGAGCAGCTAGCTGTGTTCACATACAAAAAGAGAAAACAAAAGTAGAGAGAGAAAATGATACCAGATGAATTATTTTCCTTTCCTAGAACACCTTATGGCTAGTTTCCAGTAGTACAAAGATGAAGGATGCTGATCCATGGTGATAGATATCTCAGAGCAGGAAAGAGGAAAATACTACAAGTTATGAACATCATCTAAGCATGTGCTAATTAAATGTATAACGCTTCTTAGTGCTGTGAGAGGGGTTGCCCCTATCCTCCTGGGCTCCTAATGCAAAGGCACACACACTTGTACACACACACACACACACACACACACACTCACGCACACACTATATCAAACCACCAGACTGAACAATTGATAGCTTAATGGCTAAAAGATCCTACAAATAAGCCCCTAAATCTTGGCTATACTACATATTGTCTGTGTGACATGGGGGTGGATTCAGAAACTTTTTTTAAGCTTGAGTTCCTTAGAAGTGGAGATCATATTACCAACTCACTCAAATGCTATAGCATTCACCAAATGCTTGTTGGGTACTTTATACACTCTAAACATACACAAAATAATACCTTTTATTATTGTTTGTTCATCTCTTTTTTTGATGTAATATCTTTAGAGGCAAGTTCAAAAATAATCATTATATAAAGGATATTCCAGTTTTGTATCATGTTTATTTATCATAAACTTTTATATATAATTGCATGTACCTGAACTCTATTTGCACACATGCTCAACATTTTCAGAATCTGATAACAGATGTAAATATGCCAGACTCAGGACAATGCTGAGACGCCTTTTGCTGTAGTTTTGGTGGGAAGTTCTGAGTAAGAGCTCCTGTCCAGGTTGCTTGTGTTGCACAGGTCTCCTCTTCATGTGTGTGGAAATGAGCCTCCCACAGAGCAGTCCATGGAGAGTGCTCAGAGTTGATCTCAGATATTCTCTCTTCACTGTTCTTAAGAAGATGCACCTCAGAAGCACTATTGTTACAATGGAAAGTCCTCATATGTAGAATGCTAATGAATTTTTTTTTTCAGCTAATTCTCTCCTCTAACTTTCTAGACATACACTCCCACAAAACTCATAGAGGGTCCCTCTTCTCATTAATCCACATCATCAACACGTCTTTAATCAGTTAAGATAATGCATATGCAGAACATAGCCTAGTTCCTGATGCATGGTAAGCACTCCATAAGTGGTAGCTATCATTATTATCATTATTATTATTAGTCCATTTATAGAAAATCTATTTCTAGCACACTTTTAACACGATCATTAAAGTTAAAATCATTAATGCAATCACTATTTGTAGTACCTAATTTTATTATAATTATCTTTATCTTAATAATCCAAATACTACTAATAACTCACAGCTATTTCAATTATCATTAATTACTTTTAACTTCATGGCAATCTATAATGTTCTGGCTGGGCCAGCCCTCGGTTAAACTTCAAGTAGATATACCTGTGTTTGCTTCTTTTCCTTTATTCCTTCGTTTTTCTTCTTTCCTTTCTCCTGTGAAGACTTGCTCCCGGAAAGGTGCTGGATAAATTAATTCTCAGCAAGGGAAACAGGTTGTGCTCCTTTGTCCCTCTCTCAGCACTTGTCCTGTGTCATACTCTCTCTGGCCCTGGCTTTCAGCTGGCAACCAACCAACCCCTAGTGGGTGACCTGGGCCATCTACAAGTGTAAATGCAAGTGTTCCCAGAGTCACTGCTCATTAATAGAGACTTCTGAAAAGTCAAAATTTTAAAGTCAACAATGCTGATTTCAAATGGTGGTCCCAATGCCAGTAGTCATAACTTGAAGACATTCGGGAGGAATTCTGTAGAGCGAGATCCAATACTAGAGACTTTTATTTTACTTGGAAACCCTGTGAGAGGCCACAATACTAGATGGTGCTAATTCACCTAAACAGAGGGATGATGAATGCCAGGTAGACCAGCGAGTGGCTGTCTGCTTCCTCAGCAGGACTAGCCTGCTAGTAGTAGGGGTGTCCTTTGTGGAGGGGCCTCATTGTGTCATCAACACCCAGAGAAAATGTGTTTTGTGAATTGGAGAGAAAAATTGGCAATCCATGCCCAATGAAAAAGGATTTCAATTCTAGAAGCTGATGGTAAGTGTAAATTACCCTTCAGGGGTCAGCAAACATTTTCTGTAAAAGGCTTGCATAATTTTCATAATTTTCTGTCTTTTTCTCTGTCTCTTCTTTTGGTTATAATTCTTGAAAAATGTAAAACACATTTTTAACTCCAATGTCACTGCTTGTCAACTCCTGCAAAGTGACTAGAAGAGTCCTGGGGAGGAAAAACATGGTGGGCTATGTGTTGGTTTGGGAAGGTTTCTTAAAAAAAGAAGCAGGGATGTGGACTCATTCTTCCACTTCCCCATTTCCAAACCCTATAGAGGTACAATTATTTTGTCAGTGTTATTGGGGAAAACATCAGTGTAGAATATCCTAAAGTTGAAAGAAAAAACAATACAAAATTCCACCCATCCCCCAAAACTTAACAAAGCTTAGCTATTTCACAGAGGGGGAAAGGGGCACCTTTCCTTCTGATTGAGCCCATTCTTTTTCACCATCGGGTGGAAAGGACTACACAGGTAAAATGACCTCTCTAAGAATGGATAGTGGACCACAGTCAGCAATATGGAATCTAACAACCTGAAGGATCTGTCAGAAAGGCAATGTGCCACTTGAGTTATGAACTCATTAATTAAATATCAGTGTATCAAATGGGCTATGAGCTATTAATTCGAAAGCTATTACTGGCTTTGAAGTTGAAATTGTAAGCAAAGCAATTAAAAAGTAACTTCTCAATGAGAGTGTTAAGGGAGCATCCTATCTGTTTACATACATCAGCTCTTTAATTTGGGGATTGAATTGCTCCCTTAAAAATAATGATTACATAAATGATCAAACTACCTATTTTATTGCAAAGCCTGGATGCTATAGTAAGAAGAAAAGTCTGCAATCTTTTCTTTGCTACAATAACACCATGCAGTAGTGAACAGTCTCTTTTTCACACAAATAAATAGGGATCTTTGTGAAAAAAAATAAATCAGGTAGTTAACACAATTAAATTTTTGATATTTGCTTTTGTTTATTTCCTCCTAGATATCATATCTTTGGGGGTGTCAGTTGTGACCTGGTGGTCATAGATGGCTGTGCAATTCAGATGTGGATAATCAAATATATGGCCAAACTCATTTGTGTACAACATTGTTTTTCTCAATGAATATAATATTTTTCCTCATATCCTAATAGTCAACTTTCAGGCTCATTTTCTTTGAAGTGTAATGGAATTCTCTTTCTTGTCAACCCTAATGCTTCCTGTCTTCTGTATCCTGTTCTCTGTTTTTCTTTTTTTTTTAAATATTTTTACTTATTTTTGAGACAGAGAGAGACAGAGCATGAGCAGAGGAGGTGCAGAGAGAGAGGGAGACACAGAATCCAAAGCAGGCTCTAGGCTCTGAACTGTCAGCACAGAGCCCGATGCGGGGGCCCAAACTCACCTACTGTGAGATCATGACCTGAGCGGAAGTCTGACGCCCAACTGACTGAGCCACCCAGGTGCCCCATTGCTCTGTTTTTCTTGTGTAAATATCTTTCCTCTCCCTTTATGCCTTTCTATCATTTAAAAAAATTGTCCTCCTCTCTCTTGATTTTAAATGCACATACACAAGCAAAGCTACTGGAATCCCATGTAAGTCAGATATCTCTTTGAATTTCATCCTTACTGGAGAGAAATTAATTAGGAACAAGCAAGCAAGCAAACAACCTCTCTGAGAAGAAGTTGTTCTTTGGGCAGAGTTAACATTCTGGTTGTTTCGACCAAGGCAACCTTTTTTTCCTACCATGTGTGCACCAACCATTGCTGGTAGGGGTGTGATTAATGGACTAAAACTTATTCTGAAGAAAAATGAATGCTTTTAGTGGATTGGAAGCAGAAATGCCTATAGTTTATAACCAGTGGTGAACCACTCTGAAAGAGCAGCTGGAGACTTTATATCTATTTAGTTGTGGCTTGTAGGAACTTCTATTATTTTTTTTCTCAGTGAATTCTAAAAGGTTCATTTATTTCTCCAAAGTGTAACCTTTCTTTTCTGCAACAAAACAAAAATAATGGTGAGCAGTCTGAAGTTGGCATTGGAAGTCATCTCAACCTGGAAAATTCATTCATCCATAGTTACTTCTTGGGTTCCTTCTTTTTGTCAAACACTCTTCTAGGAACTTGAGATACAACAGTGAACTACACAGAGACACCCTGCCTTTGTGAAGCCTGCACTCTAGCATTAATAATATTTTAATTAACTGCCAATATTATCATGTAACAACACCATTATTCACAAACAGTGGGCTAGAAAGACTTTCTTTACATCTCTTGCAATACCTTAATTCATTCACCAGTTAATCTCAAACGTCAAAGGAATGGGAAGGAATGAGGAGAGTCCGAAGGCTCATGTTAACAACAGACCAGTTCTGGGAAGTGGTATATTGCATTTCAGGCTTTGGTACCAAGCAACCGGCTCAAATCCCAGCCTTTCCATTTAAAAGACATACGGTATTAACAATCTCATTTGTTTAATGGAGACTCTACTCAAAAGGCTTTGTAAGGATATAATAGGATAATGTGTGTAAAACACTTAACACAGTGTTTTCTCCTCAGCAGGCAAGTGTGAGCATCCCCATGAGGCTTTAGTTTGTTTTGACAGCCAGAAGCCTGCTAAAGAAATGCTGGCAGACTCTCTTTCATCCAGGTGCAACCTGAACTGTGGATGAGGGTACTGAGTGTGAGAGAGCCTGTCTGATGTCTTCCCCTAGGCTCCTGAAGACACATAGGTAGTTAGTGTCTCCTGGGCCAGACAGAAATTTTCTAAGTTTTGTGAGTGTGTTGGATTCTGCAATAATGTCTCACATTTTTCTCCATGGCTCTTCTGGAAATAATGTATACTGTTTACCAGAAGAGAGCCAAGACCATCAGATTAGCAAAATCCAGGATTCATATTTATCCTATTGTTAATGAACGATGGAACAGAGGCTACAGTCACAATTATCCCATCATAACAGATTTGCCTCATTTCTGCCACGTGCTAGATTTTTGATCTTTGAAACAAAAGGAAAAAAAAATAAGTAGCTGCATTCTTCATATGTTTTCCTGGTGCATCAATATTCTCTCCCAACTATACTGCTGATTCTTTTTAATTAGGGGCAAGCAAATCACAATCACAAAGGTATTAATGCTCATAAAGCCTAAAATCTCTTAAATCTCAAAAGAAAAACTTGGTGTAATTAAAAAGTGAAAATCTATCATTTAAAAAATAGTTTGACATGACATATTTGTATTTTGCATTATAATAAAGACTAATATTTATTTGTGTTTTGCCAGCTGAAAAGACAAAAGAAAAGGCATATCTCCATTCTCATTCCAAATCCATTCTTTTGCAGCTAGAAATAATTATGAGAGACAGTATGTGAGGAGAACATGAATACGTACATGTGCTTGGAGGAGGGAGGTAGAAAAGTCCATGCTTGATAAAGAATGTAAGATGAACATGTTCTAACACTCCTAGTTTATCTCTTCCCCTCAAAAATTTTATTGTTCAAAGAATCTACAAGTCTAAGATGTAACTCAATCATGACAGCAAGTAGAGGTCATCTCCTCTCCATCTAGCATAATTAATGAAGGCAAATGGGCAGTCCAGAAGGGATTTAAGAAAATTAATTTAATAAGTCTTTGTGAGGATATTTTACATGGTTGGCTCTGTGCTAAGTGCTGTGGGAAATGTGGAGCTCCATGGTACAAGGTCACTTGCTCAAATAAGACACATATCCAGGGCAAACACAAAGAAAGATGACAGGTTCATTAGAATACTAACAAACTTTAAAAATCTTTATTAAAACTTTCTTTGATTGAGCCAAGACAGAATAATTATAATCTATGGATTCCATTACCTTTCTTTTTTGACCAAAGTTCTGTATTATAGTTTCATTCCAATAAATGCAATATTTTGATTTGCCCTATTGCTTTAATATATGTTTTTGGATATTGTGTCTAATATTAAGATTAAATCAACATTAAGTCATCTGATCATGGGATTATCAAATCATGGTCATTTTTATTTCCTACATTACTCTTCATTGCCCATTTTATATATGTGAATATATATTATATTATATGTAATTATAATTATGTAATATATAATAATTGTGTATATTTTATTTTTAATATCTCATTGTAGACTCTAGCTCAGTGTCTACGCCATAGCCATCTCAACTTTCAGAATCTAATTTTTTTTTTGGATTTCTAAAGTAGGAAATGAAACTTCTAGTTAAACATGGAGGTTTGAGCTCCCTTGATTTCTTTGGGTAACTCTTAAATCCTCAGTGATAAAGCAAAGGAAAATTAGGAAATAACAAAAAAATTAGAAAGTGGAGAACAGATGAACAAGTAGTAATTATTTAACATACCCAGAGAATAAATATATAAACTAGCAATGAGAATAATAGGAATCAAGGGAATATGAATGTATGCCAGAGAACCCCAGAAAAAACACACATTAGAGATGCAGTAATTTCTAAAAATGAGGTCCAATTGAAGTTCAGGAGAACTGGCTGAAAGTCTATATTAGAAGAAGTTAGATTTTCTAAGAAACTCTCCCATCTCACCAACCATGTAAAAATGGCAACTACTCCTACCCTTTCTAAGATGTGGACTTAGGAACACTTGGACCAGCACAGGGCGGGGGTGCTGTATTCAAAAGGGAAAACAATAAAAAATGTACATAATGAAATTGAAACCTGACATTTTCTAAACTGACTTGCTTCCCCTTAGTCCCTACCAGTCAGATTTAGACTCCCAGACAGATATGATGTCTATATTCAGACAAAATTAAATAACTAACTTAACTAAATAATGACTTATAGATAGGAACAGTTATAGGTGTTCCAGTAAAACAGACCAACTGTGTCACCCTACAGTGAAGTCCACCAATATGAAGAACACTCTTGCACATAGAGCTTTTGAGTGTTTCACTGCTAAATATGAAAGGAGAAATAAGACTAAATAGAAGGGGGGAAGAATGCACTACAGTAAAGGATGTATGAATAAATACAAAAAATGTAGAGAGATAAAAACTTAGAGCAAAAAGAAACAAAAATAAAGCAAAACAAAGCCACAACCTTCTTTAAATTCTCCTTTCTTTACAGCAATAAAATAAGGTATTCCATGCATGAACAAGAACAGAATGCCATGAAAAGAAATGTCTGGAGAGCCACAAAGAGCTCTTAAAGATTAAATTCACTGGAAAAGATGCAAGTTAAATTTAGGAAATCTCCCAGAAAGAAAACAAAATAGACAAAGATGGAAAGCAGCAAAGACAAAACAAAAGTGAAAGATAATTAAAGGGATAACCCACCTTGTTCAACAACCAAACAATACAAATTCCACAAAGAAGAAAAAAATAGAAGTGAACATGAGAAAAGCAGCTGAGAGCTGGACTACAGTACTGGGAAGAGGTGATCCAGCACACAAGGATGGCTAAGCATTGTTGCTCTCCTGTTGAACATAAATAATTGCACTAAAAATTAACATCAGAGAAGACTACTCTCTGACTATTATGGGGCAAGGCAGAGACAAGACTACTCCATAAGCATTATGAGTACAGACAGAAATGAGAACACTGTCTAAAACCCCCCAAATACGCAAATAACCTCCTTTCCTAACTAATGTGATTAATTGCTGCTTTTTCATCAACTGCATTTGATCCAGGCTTCATCTGAGATGAGAATGACTAGGATATTCCAAAGAGCCATCCCTACTTCTGATAGCACCCACTCTAGAGCACAGCTAACTTTATTTGACCTTCCCCAGACTTTCTCACCACAAGACCAAACCCTGTAATTTAGTCCTTTCTTACACCCTATTCTTTGGATGCACTATGGTTAATCATGGTGAGCATTCTTCAACACCTTTTACAATTACAGATATGTGCTGATTGTCTTTGGTTAGACTACATTGACCAAAGAGTGTTATATACAAAATAATTTAAGAAATTATCCCATATCTGAGAGTCATATTTGAATTAAAAGGAATCATTTTAATGCAAAATAAATAGAAATCTGACCCAAAGGTATTTTGTTATGAAACTTCAAAAACACCAATAATGAATAGAAGATGTCCAAAGCTCCCAGAGCAGGGAAAGAATAGATTGCATAAAAAGAGTCATGAGACAGAATGGCATCAGTGGTTCAGTAACAACCCTGGAAGCAATGTTTTCAAGTTATTCAACTATAAAGACATAATGCAGATTTTTTTAGGCTCTGCCTAAATTAAGAGTGAGAGATGATATTTTGCGAATAGGGTGATCAGTGATATGAGGAGACTTAGACTTAGTTAAGACATATTCAGAAGGGAAATATCTGGCGATAACCACTGTGAGTGTTAAAGTATAACTCAAATGTTTTTAGTTTGCATGAGTAAGTAGATAGATGGTTGTGAACAAAGAAAAGAGAATGAGCTTCAGCCATTAAAAAGATCATGGAAGAGTTGCCTGGGTGGCTCAGTTGGGTAAGTGTCTTGATTTGGGCTCAGGTCATGATCTCACAGTTCATGATTTGAGTCCCACATTGGGCTCTGCACTGACAGTGTGGAGCCTACTTGGGATTCTCTCTCTTCCTCTCCATCTGCCCGTCCTCCACTTGTTTTCTCTCTCTCAAAAAGTAAATAAACTATAAAAGAAAAAAAAAGATTATGAGAAGGTCATGAGTCCCACCAACCTGCAGAATTTGGACCTGTAGAATTTGTTGTATTTGAATGGAGTTGCCAAGTCAGCAGATCAGAGGAGAAAACTGAGTTGCAAATCTGAATGTAAGAAGTAGACCTATATTGCAATGAGGATATAGAAACATTGACATGAATGGTATTGTTGTGAAAAGTTTGTTGCAAGAGAAAATATGGAATGGAAAGACAGAGGGCCAAGGACAGAGTACTGAAAAATGCCAACATCTTAAGGCTTGCTAAAGAAGGAAGAATTGGCACAGAAGACAGAGGAGAAACCATAAGACAGGTAAAGATGCAAGGAGAAGCAACTTGAGAACTGATTTTTTTCTTTTTAATTAATGTTTGTAAATGAGACAGTGCCAATGGAGGGGTGAGAATGGTAGCTGGATCAGAATGAACCAAGAAATTAAGTCAAATGTTGGGAAATCCAGGCAACTATTAAAAGTTAACTTATTAAGGATAAAAAAGAATTTGCACATCATTCCCAGGTAGCATAGCTTTCCCTTACTAGGTTATCTTTCTTTCTTGAAAAAGTAACTAGGCATGTTGTTTAGAATAAGGAGGTTTGAAATTGTTTAAAACTTTCAGTTCCTTTAATGCCACTGTCATTCTTCATAGAATTCTTATCGCCATATTAGGTTTATCTTTGCTGGGTACCTTTCTCACACCATTTCTTAATGCACTTTTCAAAATCTGACTCAGTCTGTGAGCTCCTTGGCATCCTCATAGGGATTATAAAGAATCTTCACTGTATTGCTCATCTAAAGCATTTACCACTGTAGACTCAGAATTCATGTTTTTAAAGTTTAGATATTTTGTGTGTGTGTGTGAGAGAGAGAGAGAGAGAGAGAGAGAGAGAGAGAGAATGAGTGGGGGGAGGGCAGAGAGAGAAAGGAAGAGAGAGAGAATCCCAAAGAGGCTGTCACTGTCAGTGTGGAGCCTGATGCCAGGCTTGAACTCACGAATCGTGAGACCATGACCTAAGCCAAAGTTGGACACTTAACCAAACTGAGCCACCCAGGTGCCCCAACTCAGAATTCATTTTTGAGATATCCCATACAAGACTGAATCACTTCTCCATTTAAAAACTTGAGTTATGAATTTTTTTCTTGGTTTTCAACATCTTAGATTCCTAAAGTCTAGTCTTTTTTTCCCAGCTATCATACATTTTGGACATTATGCTCTCTTCCAAGATACTTTGGATTTTCATACATAAATCTTCCTTGTTAGAAACAGAAATTGGTTTAAGGTTCCCCTTTAGAGAGACTAATTTTTTACTAAAGCAAACTTATAATGTGTTAGGTGCTCTGAATTTAGCTGACTGAACCTTCTAGCACATATCTGGTACCTTGAAATCCCTTGCATTCCTCACTTCTACAACATACTTGAGACCCATGATTAAAGCACATAATTTCCTCTACTGAGCTGAGCAGCTTGGAATATGCACATATGTTTATTCTCTTAACAAATATTTGTCTACTGCCTACTGTGTGCCAACCACTGTTTTCAAAATATGACTTGTTTTCCTTCCTCCTATCATTTCTGTTTTTATGACATATTTCAAACAAACCTTTCAAATATGAATGCTTGGGTATTTGAAAGGATACATAAATTAATAAAATATATTAAAATACTCCAGCTCAATTCAAAAATAAATAAATAAATAAATAAATAAATAAATAGTTACGGCCAACCTAATTTTGATGTTGAAGAGATTCAAAAGAATACTATTTAAAAACAGCTACCATGTATTAATGCTCATTAAGTTCCAAGTTATATGGTAGGCATTTGTATGTATTATTATATTTAATACCCCATAACAATGTTATTTTTCAAATTTTTAAATTTATTTTGCTTCTTTTTCTGAGCTACTTTTTTTTTTTACAATCTTTAACATCCCTTTAAAAACCCAACATCTCATGACTTACTTTCCTTCCTTCCTTCCTTCCTTCCTTCTCTTTCTTCCTACTCTTTTTTCTTTTCTTTTCTTTTCTTTTCTTTTTTCTTTTCTTTTTTTTCTTTTCTTCTCTTTTCTTTCTATCCAAGTTATTTAGCATATAGTGCAATACTGATTTCAGGAGTAGAATCCACTGGTTCATCCCTATATATATATATCACCCAATGTTTATCCCAACAAGTGTCTTCTTTAATGCTCCTTACCCATTTAGCCCACCCCCAACCACAACCCATCCAGCAACACTCAGTTTGTTCTCTATATTTAAGAGTCTCTTATGTTTTGTCCCCTTCCCTGTTTTACATTAGTTTTCCTTCCCTTCCCTTATGTTCATCTGTTTTGTGTCTTAAATTCCACATAGGAGTGAAGTCATACGGTATGAGTCTTTCTCTAACTGACTAATTTCACTTAGCATAATACCCTCTAGTTCTATCCATGTTGTTACAAATGGCAAGATTCCATTCTTTTTGATTGCCGAGTAATACTCCATTGTGTGTTTGTGTATGAATATATATATATATATATATATATATATATATATATATATATATGCCACATCTTCTTTATCCATTCATCTTCGATAGATATTTGGACTCTTTCCATACTTTGACTATTGTTGATAATGCTGCTATAAACATTGGGGTGCATGTGTCCCTTCAGAATATCACACCTGTATCCCTTGGATAAATACCTAGTGCTGCAATTGCTGGGTCATAGAGTAGTTCTATTTTTAATTTTTTGAGGAACCTCCATAATGTTTTCAAGAGTGGCTGCACCAGTTTGCATTTCACCGGCAGTGCAAAAGAGATCCTCTTTCTCTGCATCCTCACCAACATCTGTTGTTTCCTGAGTTGTTAATTTTAACCATTATGAGTGGTGTGAGGTGGTATCTCATTGTTCTTTTAATTTGTATTTCCCTGATGATGAGTGATATTGAGTTTTTCATGTGTCTGTTGGCCATCTGGATGTCTTCTTTGGAAAAGTGTCTATTCATATCTTTTGCCCATTTCTTCACTGGATTAATTGTATTTTGGGTGTTGAGTTTGATAAGTTCTTTATATATTTTGGATACTAACCCTTTATGGGATATGTCATTTGCAAATATCTTCTTCCATTCCGTCAGTTACCTTTCAGTTTTGCTGATTGTTTCCTTCACTGTGTAGAAGGTTTTTATCTTGAAGTTCCAATAGTTCATTTTTTTCTTGTGTTTCCCTTGCCTCTGGAGATGTGTTAGTAAGAAGTTGCTGCAGGCAAGATCAAAGAGGTTTTTGGCTGATTTCTCCCCTAGGATTTTGATGGCTTCCTGTCTTACATTTAGGTCTTTAATCCTTTTTGAGTTTATTTTTGTGCATGGTATAAGAAAGTGGTCCAGGTTCATTTTTTTCTGCATGTCGTTGTCCAGTTTTCTCAACACATTTGCTGAAGATACTATCTTTATTCCATTGGATATTCTTTCCTGCTTTGTCAAAGATCAGTTAGCCATACATTTGTGGGTCCATTTCTGGGTTCTCCATCTGTTACATTGATCTAAGTGTCTGTTTTTGTGCCAGTACCATATTTTCTTGATGATTACAGCTTTGTAATGCATCTTGAAGTCCGGGATTGTGATGGACTTTGGTTTCCTTTTTCAGGATTTCTTTGGCTATATGGGGTCTTTTCTGGTTCCATACAGATTTTAGGATTGTTTGTCCTAGCTCTGTGAAGAGTATTGGTGTTATTTTGATAGGGATTGCATTGAATATGTAGATCGTTTTGGGTAGTAGCAACATTTTAACAATATTTGTTCTTCCAATCCATGAGCATGGAATATTTGTCCATTTTTAGTGTCTTCAATTTCTTTCATAACCTTTCTATAATTTTCAGTGTACAGATTTTTTACCTCTTTGGTTAGTTTATTCTAAGTATTTTATGGTTTTGGGTGCAATTATAAATGGAAGTGATTCTTTGATTTCTCTTTCTGTTGCTTCATTATTGGTGTATAGAAATGCAATCAATTTCTGTGCATTGATGTTGTATCCTGTGACTTTGCTGAATTCATGGATCAGTTTTAGAAGTTTTTTGGTGGAATCATTTGGGTTTTCCTTTTTAAAAATATTTTTAATGTTTATTCATTTTTGAGAGACATGGAGAGATAGAATGCAAGCAGGGGAGGGGCAGAGAGAGAGAAAGAGAGAGGGAGACACAGAATCTGAAGCTGGTTCCAGGCTTGGAGCTGTCAGCAGAGAGCCCAATGTGGGGCTTGAACTCATGAACCATGAGATCTTGACCTGAGCCAAAGTCAGACGCTTAACCAACTGAGCCACCCAGGCGCCCTTGGGTTTTCCATATAGAGTACCATGTTATCTGCAAGGAGTGAAAGTTTAAATACCTCTTTGCTGATTTGGATGCCTTTTATTCCCTTGTGTTGCCTGATTGCTGAGGCTAGGACTTCCATTAATATGTTGAGTGGTGAGAGTGGACATCCCTGTCATGTTTCCAATCTTAGGGGGAAGTTCTCAGTTTTTCCCCATTGAGGATGGTATTAGCAGTATGTCTTTCATATATGGTTTTTATGATCTTGAGATATGATCCTTCTATCCCTACTTTCTTGAGGGTTTTTATCAAGAAAGCATGCTGTATTTGTAAAAGCTTTCTCTGCATCTATTGAGAGGATCATGTGGTTCTTGTATTTTATTAATGTGATGTATCACATTGATTTATTTGAAGATATTGAACCAGCCCTGCATCCCAGGTATAAAACCAACTTGGTTGTGGTGAATAATTCTTTTAATGTATTGTTGGATCCTGTTGGGTAGTATCATGCTGAGGATTTCTGCATCTGTGTTTATCAGGGAAATTGGTCTGTAGTTCTCCTTAGTGGAGTGTGTCTGGTTTGGAATCAAGGTAGTGTTGGTCTGATAGAATGACTTTGTAAGTTTTTCTTCCTTTTCTATCTCTTGGAATATCTTCAAAAGAATAGATGTTAACTCTTCCTTAAATGCTTTGTAGAATTCCCCCTGGAAAACCATCTGGCCCTAGGCTCTGTGTTTTTGGAAGATTTCTGATTACTAATTCAATTTCTTTACTGGCTAAGGGTCTGTTCAAATTTTCTATTTCTTCTCGTTTCGTTTTTGGTAGTTTATATGTTTCTAGGAATCTTTCCATCTTTTCCAGATTGCCATACAATTGTGCATAATATTCTCTTATTATTGTTTGTATTTCTGCAGTATTGGTTGTGATATCTCCTCTTTCATTCTTGATTTTATTTATTTGGCTCCTTTCCTTTTTCTTTTTGATCAAACTGGCTAGGGGTTTATTGATTTGTTAATTCTTTCAAAGAACCAGCTCCTGGTTTCATTGATCTGTTCTGCCTTTTTTTTTTTTTTTTTTTGATAGCATGGATTTCTGCTTTAATCTTTATTATTTCCCATATTCTACTAGTTTGGGGTTTTATTTGCTGTTCTTTTTCCATCTCTTTAAGGTGTAAGGTTAGGTTGTGTATCTGAGACCTTCCTTCTTTAGGAAGGCCTGGGTTGCTATATACTTCCCTCTTATGACCGCCTTTGCTGTGTCCCAGAGGTTTTGGGCTGTGGTTTTATCATTTTTATTGATTTCCATTTACTGTTTAATTTTCTCTTTAATTTGGTTAACCCATTCATTCTTTAGTAGGATGTTCTTTAGTCTTCAAGTATTTGTTGTCTTTCTAAATTTTTTCTTGTGGTTCATTTCAAGTTTCATAGTGTTGTGGTCTGAAAATATGCATGGTATGATCTTGATCTTTTTGTACTTGTTGGGGACTGATTTGTGACCTGTATGTGATCTATTCTGGAGAATGTTCCATGTGAACTCAAGAAGAATGTGCATTCCACTGCTTTAGGATGAAATGTTCTGAATATATTTGTTAAGTCTATCCAATCTAGTGTGTCATTCAAAACCATTGTTTCCTTGTTGATTTTCTGCTTAGATGATCTGTCCATTGTTGTAAGTGGGGTGTTGAAGTCCTCTACTATTATGATATTATTGTCAATGAGTTTCTTTATGTTCGTGATTAACTGATTTATATATTTTGGTTCTTTCACGTTGGGGGCATAAATGTTTACACTTGTTAGGTCTTTTTGGTGAATAGACGCTTAATCATGATATAATTCCCTGCTTCATCTATTGTTACAGTCTTTATTTTAAAATCTAGATTGTCTGAAATAGGTACGGCTACTCCTGCTTTCTTTTGGCGACCATTAGCATGATAGATGGTCCTCCATCCCCTTACTTTCAATTTGAAGGTGTATTATGTTAAAGGATATGTCTCTTGCAAAGAGCATAAATGGATCTTGCTTTCATATGCATTCTGTTACCCTATATCCTTTTATTGGAGCATTTAGTCTATTGACATTTAGGGTGAGTAATGAAAGATATGAATTTACTGCCATTATGTTGCCTGTAGAGTTGGAGATTCTGGTGGTGTTCTCTGGTCCTTTTTAGTCTTTGTTGCTTTTGGTGATTTTTGTTTTTTTTTGTCTTTTCTCCCCTTACAGAGTCCCCCTTAAAATTTCTTGCAGGGCTGGTTTAGTTTTTGTTTGTCTGGGAAACTCTTTATTTCTCCTTCTATTTTGAACAACAGCCTTGCTGGATAAAGAATTCTTGGCTGCATATATTTCTAATTAAGCACATTGAATATATCCTGTCACTTCTTTCTGGCCTGCCAAGTTTCTGTGGATAGGTCTGCTGAGAACCTGATCTATCTTCCCTTGTAGATTAAGGACTTTTTTTTTTTTCCTTGCTGCTTTCATGATTTTTTTCCTTGCCTGAGTATTTTGTGAATTTGACTATGATATGCCCTATTGATGGTTGTTTTTTGTTGAACTGAATGGGGGTTCTCTGTGCTTCCTGGATTTTAATGTCTGTCTTTCTCCAGGTTAGGAAGGTTTTCCACTATGATTTGCTCACATAAACCTTCCACCCCTTTTTCTCTCTCTTCACCTTCTGGGACCATTATAATTCAGACGTTATTCCTTTTTAATGAGTCACTGAGTTCTCTAATTCTGATATCGTGATCTTTTGCCTTAGTTTCCCTGTTTTCTTCTGCTTCATTAATTCTCCATAATTTTGTCTTCTATATTGCTGATTCACTGTTCTTTTCCATCCATCCTTACTACCATGGCATCCATTTGAGATTGCATCTCAGTTATAGCATTTTAAATTTTGTCCTGACTATATCTTACATCTTTTATCTATGCAGAAAGGGATTATATGCTTTTTTCAACCCCAGCTAGTATTCTAATTATCATGATTCTAAATTCTGGTTCAGACATCTTGCTTATATCTGTGTTGATTAAGTCCCTGGTTTTCATTTATTATTGTTCCTTCTTTTCGGATGAATGCCTTTGTTTCATAATTTTGGAGGAAGAAAAATAATTAATAAAATTAAAAATTAAAATTAAAAAATTAAAAATAACATGAAAAAATTAAATAAAGGGTGATAAATCATACTTGTGTTTTGGCTGGCTGTTTAAAGAACCTTGATAAAATAGAGAAAAAAGAAAAGAAATGAAAAACAAAAAAAGAAAAAATTTAGGGAAACTTTTGAAAATATAAAAAAGTGAATACAATGAAATAGAATAAAGTGAAATGATGAAAGTAAAATGGAGCAAAAAGTTTTACAAAAAATATAGTAGAAAAAATGAAAGAAAAATATTTTTTAAAAAAACAGAAGATAAAAATAATTTTTTTCTCTATTTTGAAGAATAAGAACAGAAAAGAAAAAGAAAAAAATTGAATAGATGGACCAGTGAACAGAATGGAATATGAATGAAATTAGATCCAGTTTCCCATAGAAGTCAAACTATGAAGCACTTTATAGTCCATAAACCAAGCAGGTGGAGAGACTTGTGGTATTCCTCTAGAGCTTGGTTGGCACAGTTGGACAGGGTTTGATGTAATGGCTCAATTCTCCACTAGATGGCGCTGCTTAGCTTACCAAAGTGGATCCTTGTGGGGCATGCACACGTGTCTGTGCATTAGCAGGAAAGGTGAAAATGCCATCACCCAGCTACCCAATCTTTAGCATCAGAACTCTGTGCTCTCCCCAACTTTCTCTCCTGCTTCTGCCCACCCGCTGCTTCTGCGCCATCCATGACCAAGCCGTCAGCCTACAAGGTGGCATCTCCCTCCTGAATTTTATCTCAGATGGGGCTGTGTTTCCAGACCCCTCACTTGTGAGGGCCCTGTGTCTTGGACTCACTCCAACTCTCTGGGAGAGGGTCTTGCTGAGCAATGGCTGGGGGCTGGCCTGTTCCTGGGAACATCTGCAAGACTGTACTGCCACAGATGTCCACAGACCAGTTGGGTGCCAGTCCACCCCAAAAAAGTTCATGTGATCATGTAGTGCAGCATTTCAGGGATTATGGTAAATCACAACACACATCTGGCACCAGGCTTCACCACCCCCTAACATCCTTGTTCCAACACCAGCAAACATGGCTGTTCTCTGGGGTCCACTGGGACCTTTCCCTGTAGGGAGGCCACACAGCCTCTACCAAATGTCCTCTCAGCAGGGGAACCACCTCTCCTCATGTTGCTGGATGATCCCAAGGACCTCACTGCTCCTGGGGATTTGTCCTTCCTACCAAAGCTCCACCAGGTATCAAGCTGCAGAGTTTCCTAGAGTCCTATGGTATTTAAACCCTTTCCTTTCTCCTTTCTCCCTTTCTTGTTCAGTCCTTTATGGGTGTTTACACTCTTTTTCTTTCTCTCCAGCTCCTTTCGGGGGGAGTCCTTTTCCTGTATTCCCCCTGACACTGTCCTCTCTCCACAAGCTCTCCCTACCCTCTGCAGCTTCTCTCTCCCCCAGCTCACTTCTCTGCACCACATACATGCTGAGTTCTGTGGCTCAAGTTATGCAAATTGTTGTGTTAATACTTAGATCAATTTTCTAGGTGTGCAAAATGGTTTGGTGCTGATCTAGCTGTGTTTCAGGGATGAGAGAGGCCGAAAACTCCCATGTTGCTCTGCCATCTTGGCCCCTCCCCTTATGGTATATTTTTTAACCCATGGAGAAAGTGAGATTAAAAGAAAAAAGGTTAAATATATTTGCTGATGTCACACAGCTAATAATTGGTGGACCTGGATTTACAATTAAAATCTATCAGTATTCAAACTGTCCTTGAGGAGTTTGGTGTAGTTTTGGAGAATAGAGACACCTACAGAGAAGTCAGTGAGAAAATACTAAACAACAAACAAAACAACAACAATAAAATCATTTCCCTTAGGAATGGCCCTTGCTCCTCTATCTCTATACTTTTCTGAAATTTTTATTTTTCATTTTTTAATGTTTATTTATTTTTGAGAGAGAGTGTACCCACATACATATGCACCCATCCCCCCTGACACATGAATGAGTGAGGGGCAGATAGAGTGGGGGACAGAGGTTCCAAAGCAGGCTCTGTGCTGACAGCAGCAAGCCCAATGTGGGGTTCGAACTCACGAACCATGAGATCATGACCTGAGCTGAAGTTGCATGGTCAGCCAAGCCACCAAGGTGCCGTGATTTCTTATTTTGGGGGTTCACTCTCTGCTCCTGGGTCCCCACTAATTGTCCATATATTTCACTGATTTGTATCACTCAGAATATCTATTCATATTTAAGGTCACTTAGTACTTCTAAATTTGAGCATATAGACTGAAGCTCCTTGACCAGGAAGGAACCCTGATAGTTTTCAGAAATTGAATTCTTCCACTGCCAGTTTTGAGACAAATTTGCAGGTATCAGTGGATTTTCCTGGCCCCTGTACATTATTATTATTATTATTAGGTAAGAAATAGTAACACAGAGAACAGAAATGGTAGCCACCGCATCACCACATGGTGAAATGCAAAGTTTGTTAAGAACAGACCAAACCAGGAATTGACCATTGTCCTTGAGGCTTTTTGGGGGGACTTCCACTGTCCAAGGGGGTCAGAAGTGTTTGAAACACTTGTGTTAAATAACTAAGAGATTGACATTCTGTCAAATAGTCAAACCAGAGGGTTTTCAGACAAACACTATATTTGGGTGAAATTCTGATGAAAAAGGTAGAACATCTGCTGTTATGGAAGTACAGAGTCAACTCACCAAAACCCCTAACTCCCGTGAATTAGTGGTTATTACATGAGGAGGAAAACACAAACTTTGTTAATACTTTTCCCATCCACTGTGAAATATCAAAACTCAGCTGTGATGTAGCATTTAACTGCACATCGAATCAAGAGTCCAGTAATAGAAATTGCCTTTTTGCAGTAGAAAACAGGGTTAGAAGCAAACCAAAATAACACATAAAACAGATCTCCATGGAGAAAATTGAAGACTGTTTCTAGCATGTAAAGATCGAGGACGCAATTCCTGTTCTGTGAAAAGCTTTTTTCCTGGGGTTTTAAATTTTCCTCTTGATTATGTGTGGAATCAAGGGGTGTCTGTGTGATTGCACCCATGCATGACTCCGAGAAACAGAAATGGGGCAGACACAGACAGATGGTGACAGGCTCATTTTTAATCCCAACCAGCAGGGATAGAAGTCAAGAATCCAAGGCAGATCATAAAAGTTGGCATCAAATTTTCATTTCCAAATTCCATATCCTCAATTGGTTAAAACTAGGTTTACTTCTCTAGAAAACAATGGATTCAGAACAAAAGAGTAATGAGGAGACTTTTTTTATTTAACTGATTTATTAATTAAAAAAATCATCTATACTCAGTATCAGTAAAGGTGAAGAAAAATGAATCTTTCCCTTATATAATTACTTGATAAATATGTTGGAATCACGTTTCTAGAAAAATTTATTACACAAATAATTATTTGTAATAAAGAAGAATTAGAAACAATATACTTTTCCAAAAGCATAGTACTTCCATCTCCATTAGAGGACATCAATACAAATTAGGTTTTCAACTAATTTTAAAGATACAGGAACTCAGTCATGAGGCCATGTTTTATGAACAAAATGGGATACAAATCAAATATCCAGTATAATCCTCATAGATGGCTATATAGTGAAGTTTTTCAAAAGACCTGACACATTCCAAAATGTTATCAATTGTATAATCTCTCAGTATTAGAAAATGGATGATTTTTTTCCACTACTGCAGCACATTAAATATTTTTGTTGTTTTAGAATAAATATTGTTACAGTGAAAGATTGTTTAAAACACAATATACTGTCTGCTTTTTAAGTGCAAATTCTTTTATATCTGCCAATTCATTTTTCAAAGCATATCCCTATATAATCTTAGGGAGAATCTTCCTCAGCGAGGAGAAACACATCTATATTGCTTTTGTTGAATTTCAGTTCATAATCCCTTTCTTCTACTATTTGATAAAACCAGAGCTAGATGTCAGAGTCAGGATCACAGTCTGTAAAAAATACACACACTATAGCTCCATCTCTCAATTACTTCAACTCTCTACAAGACCAACCACGTCCACAGGAAAATAATTGCCAGACATTCAAGGGGTGCTCCCTTGAGTATGCTTCCTAAAGAAAAAGTGTCTACCCATGGATTTCCAAAGGAGAAAATAAAAAAGATGAGGATACTCAACCTTGCATGATGGTAAATCCTTTATGACTTTCTCCAATCCTCTCCCTTGCACATTGTTTCCTTTTTCAGGTCATGCCTTCTTTCTTCCTTTTTTAAGTAAATTCATTCTCCACAAAAATAAAGGAGTTCAATAGAACACTTCTAGTACTTCTCCCTACATTTATACCTCAATTTGGTTAATTTCTACATCACAAATGGTCCCTGACTTACAATGGTTGTATTTAACAGTTTTTCAACTCTACAATGGTGTGAAAGCAATATGCACTTAGAAATAATACTTCAATTTTTGAATTTGGATCTTTTTCCTGAGCTGGTGGTATGTGGGATAAGGCTCTCTTGTGAAGCTGGGCAGAGTCAGTGAGCAAAGTACCCAGTCAGTCACGTGATCCTCAGGGTGCACAATCAACACACTAACTGCACCCTTCTGCACCCATACATTCTGTTCTTCATTTTTAGTACAGTCTTCAATAAATTACATGAGATAACACTTTAGTATAAAACAGGCTTTGTGTTAGATGATTTGGCCCAACTATAGGCTAATGAAAGTGTTCTGAGAACATGTGAGGTAGACAAGGCTAAGCTACAATGATGTTTGATAGGTTAGGTGTGTGAAATGCACATTCAACTTATATTTTCAATTTAGGAGGGGTTTCTTTGGACACAGCTTCATCATAAGTCAAGGAAGCTCTGAACTATGAATTTATTATGTGACAGACACTCTTCTAAGCATTCTTCTCTTTTTGGCTCTTTCTCTGTCAATTAATGTAATCAGCAAAACAATCTTATAAGGTAAGTATTATTATTAGCTCTATGGTGTCAAGAAATTTGCGATTCAAGGAGATTCATTTATTTGCCCAAGGTCACAGAGCTAATTTGTGTGTGCAGGGGTGGGGGGGGGATAGGATTCAAACACAGGTGTTTGGGCCCTATGATGGCTTCCTCTCTCTTTCTCACTCTCTCTTTCTCTCTCCCTTATTTATCTATCTATGCCAGTTATTCTGTAAAGGATACTATTGTCCCACTTGTTCTAAATGCGCAATAATTCATCAGGTTACAAGGAAAACTTCTGATCCAGGACCCGGTATGCTTCCTCAAGTTAGCAAAAACTATTTCAAGCTTAGAGCAATGATTCTCAAAGTACTTGTAGACCACAGTTGAGTTTCACCTGTGATAATGTAACAAGTGCAAATTTTTGTACTCCCCCACAACACTGCATGTATACTGAATCAAAATCTTTGCAACCCATTAATCCAAAGAGTTGAAGCATTTCCATCTGGGCCATTTGGATAGTCTCCAGCTGATGAAACAAGACTACTTACACTTGAAGACTTTTTGACTCAAGGGGACAACCAGGATTCCTGGTTTGGGATTTAGGTAGCTGTTTAACAGTCACCCTACAGTTCAAACACCAGCACGCAGTATTGCAGGACAATTTAAACACACAAGTATGTGCTTTTTCAGATGGGTATATAAATGGATAAATATAACAATTCATATTCATATTTAAACACTATATGTGTGTGTGTATGTATATGTATATAAGATGAAGATCTGGAAAACGTTAATCATGTCTCTTCTTTTTGTCATAAAAAACAAGATAGATAATTTTTGTAAGTTACTGTTTTTCTTTTCATTGCTTCCTAAATTAATCAATAAAATTTTCTATGTGTACCTGTGGTATTATAGTATCAAGTATGAAGTATGGCTGATTTGGGTGCCTTCAACATTGCAATGATGTTGAAGTAAATTCTACTGAATAAGTCATTTCTTCCACAAGTTTATAGTGAAGTTGAGAGTATTTTCTGCAGTCTAATTAGAATAACTAGAAATACAGCTTTGTCAACATTTAATTAAGACACAAAAAAACATTCCTAAAGTGTGGAAAGAGTTGATTCCTTATGCTTGAGATATATTTCAGCTATTTGAACCTTGGTCTATCATGTAAGCTGCTTTGACCTCTTGGTTTAGATTAAAATGTTCTTAACAGGGCTCTTCTAAGTTTTATGATTGTGCTCTGCTTGAGTCTGTCTGTTACTACTGCCCATTCTGAAGTTTATTCTATTCTAGAAATTATTGGTTAGTGGTTAGATCAACAGACTGTAGAAAAAAAAAAGTTTAGAAATATTGCCAATCTGAACACTTTACCCACTTAAACCCATTCCTATGGGATGTTTTTCAATAATTGAAATAAAAATGATATTCAGCCAGTGTATGGCTATTTTCTTTAGCCAAGACAATGAAAAGTGGATTTATTATCTACTTTTCCTTTTAAAAAAAAGCTTTTGTGTGGAAAAAAATTATGACAAAATCACATAAAAACTGTTTGTGGGGTACCATTTTCAAATAAAACTCTATTATATTGATAGACATTGAAATTGCTGCTCATTGTGCAGGGACATAAATATCCATTCTGTCCAAAACAAATTTAGCAAAATCAAAATATGTAACACTAAGAACATTTCAGCTTTTCTCTAACACATGGAGCCAGCCATACATGCCAACCCGATTTTATCGCCTCTCCTCATTAAGCTTGAAAGCATATTTTGTGTTGCTTTTAGCAGCTCCTAAAATTTCTTTGTCTCTTAGCACAGCACCATAAAAGTTCCCACCTGACAGATCATAAATCGTTCTCACAGAGCAGTCTGTCCCCTGGCACAGACTGGCTACATTCTATTCTCCAGATACATTACTAACAGCATTTATGCACTTGCACACAAAACTTAGTTTCAGGATCTGGAAAATGCTTGACCCTATCCCATCAGTTCATAGCAGGGAATGGTCTACTTGAGACAAAGCATTTATTTTCACTGGAAGTGAAAGTAGAGAGTTTCCTCTGTGATGAAATACATTTGGAAGAGTAAAGAGCAGGTTATCTGAGGCCAAGGAAATCTGGTCACACGAATACTACCTGGATATTTAGGGCTCTCTCCCAAACTGTAGGATACATAATGGTGGTTTCATCAACCCGGTTTCTAGAGGACATTTAAGGACATGTAATTTTATGCCACTCTGTTATTTGTTTCTTCATCCCCTAAACATTCATGGAGAACCTGCTAGACCTAGACATTTTGCCAAGTGATACAATCTCAGAGATAGAGAAGATGAGATCCATGCCTACAAAAAAGATTTGCAGTATGGAGGCATTTTCATTAAAGTATAATAAAGGTATTGGTAAACAAGGAGAAACTTACTCTGGGTGAGAAAGGAGGTCAGGAAAGCTTTTATGGAGGAATTAAAGTGTGAGCAGAATTTTGAGATCTAATGGAGTTTCTCAGGTGGTCATTAACTAACAGGTGATATATAAAAGGTACACAGTTTTGAAAGTATAGTATTTTGAGACATCCGTTCAGAACGAGTGGAACCCATGCAGTATATGGAGAGAGGATGAGGCTAGAGAGGTACACAAAGTCAAATCCCAAAGGATCCTTGATGTTAGCATAAAGCCTTTATAGGGCTTTTTTTCCTAATGGTAATGGAGAGCCAATGAGAGAAGTGACCCAGGGAAGTCAAATGGCCGGGTGTTCATGTATTCTTATTTAGATAACAACAACAACAACAACATCAACAACAACAACAACAACAACAACAACAACAACAACTGGTTACAAAAGCAATAACAGTAGATTGCAAAAATGGCCACAAATTCTCTCCATCCGTGTGTGTGTGTCCCTTTGTAAAGTAAGTCTGCAGCAACTCCTATCAAGAGGTGTCATGAGTTTCTCTAATCATTGAGTCTTTGCTTGCTATGTGATGTCCTTTGGTTAATGGAACCATCAGAGCCATCAGAGAGTTGGAAATGGCTTGCTGGTCTTGGAAACCTCAAACTGTATGTGAAGCAGTCTCAGCTGGCCTCTTAGATGATGAAAGACTTATTTCCCAGTCACCCATTGCACTATTGGCCTGTTAATAGCTGTATATGTGAGGCTGCCCTAGATCTTCTAGCCACCAGCCAAGCCATGATGTGATTTTGTGACCTGACAGCTGATGGTAGGAGCATAAGCAAACCCAGGAAAGATGAACTGAACTACCCCAGACCAGGTAAAGTAAGCATCCAACCAAAATAACTGTGTTAAGTAAATGGTGGTCTTAATCCCCTGAGTTTTGAGGCAGTTTTTTTATGGAACAAAGTGAACAGACACACAAAGAATATTATGTTACATTTATGATATTATATTAACTACTCCAAAAATGGTATGTGCGTTACTTTAATTATACAACATCTTCTGAGTTATGACCTCATCTTATAGATGAGGAAACTGATCTGTATCCATTGCTTTTCTCTGTTGAATAAACTGAACTACAGAGAAAGTAAAACAAAACAAAACAAAACTGAAAAGACAGCAATTTCTTAATTAGTGATGAGTGCTTGGTACTATGGAAATTCTATTTACCTCTAAAGGTTTTATGACACTATCAATATGAACTTCCTGATACAAATCAACTTTATAAATCAGTGTTTTCCTTGTTGGAAAACTTAATTTCTGATTAGAAACACCCAGGAATATGAATGAATAAAGAAGTTATAAGCTGAATATAAGAGGAAAACAATGTATAGCACATGCCCCATGTAAAGTAAGCAACCTCCACCTAATTGTTGCCATTTAAAATGTGGGCCCCAATATTCCCAATACTTCCAAAACATCTAAGCTTTTAAAGTAGAAATACTGTGCTTGAGAAATATTCTAGTATTTAAATAATTGTAACTAATTTATAATAACGTAAATCAAAGATGTGTCACAAACAAAACATTTTTGTTAGCATTTGGCTGGTGGACATCCAGTCTGCGATCTGGAACAAATATTTTTGACGGTGATAGGTGTTGTGGAGTTGGCCTGTTGATTATTAGGCTATTTACATCTGTCAGTGTACTTCTAAGTTTAGTGGAGGGTTTCTGGCTGCAGGGTCAGTTTACCTGGAGGAATGAATCAAATGGTTTGGTTTTCTATTGAAGAAGAATACCAGTTGAGAACTGTTCTGACACCATAAAGGGTGGACACTTTGCACTTCTGGCTATAAGTTGCACATTCAAAGATTAGTATAGTAAAGGTTTCCTAGCAATAATCCAGGAAATATTTGGCACCTTCACTCTCAAAGAACCCTGTCTTATTTCAGTGTTCCCAACCCTCCCCTAAGATAGTCACATTTTGGCAGATTAATCAATTCTTTTGCATTTACCACCAAAAGAATGTCCAGTTATTCTTGGTTTTCAGTCACTTAATCCTACCCATACTTTCTAAAAAAACTGTCATGCTATTTTCTTGGGGCCCTGCCTGTCCCTCTCTGGCTGCTTCTCAGTGCTCTGACTTGTCCGTGTCTATGAGAGAACTCAGGAGGTTTTCCCTCACTCTCCACTTCTGCAGGGGCATGGGAGGGTGGTGGGACATCTAAGTCACTCCCAGTTTTGGTAAGACACCATACAATAATAATGTCAAGCATTGAGAAAGTGCCAAATGGCTATAGCAGGGACCATTCAAGTTCGTAGCGGACCTGTGACTTAGCAAACTTCATTGTTTCTAACTTGTTTTCAACAACTCTCGCTTCCTCTTCGCTACCAGGCCGTCCACCCTGTGCAGGTGACAGTGGCAAATGGGCTGGAATTTTAATGTCTTCATTGTATTGATTTCCATTTATTTTGATCTTTACAGTCTTTTCTCTTTGCCAGATAAAGTTTTTGACCAAGGGAAATGCTATTCAGAGTTGGTTTCTTTCTAAGTTGTAACACTTTAAAACACACTGGTAAGTAATAAGACAAGTGACAGATAAGGGTCAAAAGACGACTGATCAAAGGTAAGTTGTAGGAAAGCACATCAAGGCAGAGTTAGGAAGAAAAGCAAAGCCTGGTGCCCAGGTCCATGTTTTTCCTCTCAGGTCTGTCTCAGGCTCTGAGAATAATCATACCTTCAGACAAGAGAATTTGACTTCGCAGAATTTCAGCTAAGGGACTCAGAAATTTCAAGATTAAGTCAGTTGTATTTTGAATCCACTCTGATCTATGCAACAGTACTAGAAACATGCCTCGTGCTTTTAACACCTGTTCTGACAACTAAACCTGCTTCAGTCACCTGTCAGTTGTTCAGTTCTTTGAGACATGAGGTCACAACTTTCTTATTCCAGGTTCTTCCATGGTTGGAAGATTAATCAATCCAGTGAAACCCAGTAAAGTTTTTGGAGCCTGTTACTTGTTGATAATTTTTCCTAATGTTTTTATGTATGTTGTTTTCTAAAATTCCTTATCCTTCAGTGTCTAGTTTTTTTTTCTATTTGAACACTTGTGCATAAACTCTCATTATACTTGTTCTATGCCAATTAAATTTTAATAGCTTTTCAAGAAGTTGGGTATCTATGCATTTAACATTTAGATATGGCCCAATTAGATTCAGGGCAAATCAGTAGACACAAGCCCTTCTTCCATCTCTGTTTCCATTAAGCATTCCTGATCTGATGTTATTTCAGTATGATGTGTCTAGGTGTGGTTTATTTTCAATCATACTTTTTGGATAGAATGCAGTAAATCACATCAAGTCAGCAATGTTTGTAACACCTAGAAAATAGTTAACATAAAAATACTATATTTTAAAAGACATAAGAGGGTTTTGAAAGTAATGAAGACTAGATAGATTAAAATTCCAGAAAGGAAAGAGTGGGATTTTGGGTGAGTTAACATTCACTGCCCATTATTCTGTCCTGAAGGCATTTGTACATTCTAGATATTGACCAATGATAAGACTTGACCTGGGCAGAAGGATTCTACTGAAGGAGAGAGAAAATAGGTGGAGGTTTTTAACATTTGGACAGGCTGATGAAACAGACTGGAATGTTATGGGGCCCCCAGAACGCAGCCGGTTTCCCCTACAGAGCATTTGCTAAGTTTTGGGTAGCATTGGAGTTTAGACAGCTAGACCAAAAACTTCTAAAAGGCAGCAAGAAATCTCTTGTGGTCTCTTAGTATTTTGAAAATAAATTTCAACCAAAAGGACTCAAACTGTGTTCGTCTCTTCTGAAGCCTTTGGGAAAGAAATTAAAGAGCTAGGATTAAAACTCTAGCAGGCAGAAGTGAATCTGCTAAATTCAAAAACCCCAAGGATGGCACATTCTAGAAACAAATGAATCCAAGGTGGGTACTGTTACTAATACTGAAGCACAACATGGAACATTCTAATCCCTGGCTGTGATGATTAGTTGTTCATCCTCTATGTCTAACAGAGCACAAGGTGACACTCTCTGGGGGAAAGTTGCATTATTCACAGTCTCTTGTGGTTGTTGGTACCATAAAAAGTCATGAAACATGAAGAGCCAGGAAAGTATATCTGAAAATCAAGACAAAAGACACATAATGGAAGCAGACTAACAGATAATTTAAATATTGGTTTCAGCAGGCAAGAATGTTGAAACAACCATTTCAAGAACATTAATCTTTTTAGAGTTTATTAAATTGCTTTGATATATCTCAATATTTATGGAATTTTTCTCAGCCATTGTCATTTTGAATAGTACCCCTTCCCTACTGTCACCTCTGAAATCTGGTTAGATATATTGTGAATGTCATTATCCTAACCAATCTATATTGTGTTCTTTAAATTTGAGTTTTTAATTTTATTTTTATACTTTTCTTCCATCAGAATATATGCTTCTTTACAGTATGGATTTTAACTTTTTTTTTTATTGCTGTATCTCTAGACACTAAAAAGTCACTTAGTCTAATAAATCCTGCAGAGTATTTTGACTGTGGGAAAATAATGCCTCTGAAAAATATAAGAATAAAGTATCTGTACAAAATTCTGAATGATACATACAACAAACTCAGTTATGTGCTTCAAATTAAAAAATAAAAACCATAATAATAAAATAGTGAAAGACTAGAAATGCATCTATTAAAACAGAAGTAAACTAATAGTTAATATTTATTAAATGTTTACTTTGTGCTTCTATTCCACCTCTCTTACCCTATACTGCTTCAGCAGTATTATGATATAGTCTTGGAATTCTTATTTAAAGCAAAAATATAAAATAAAGGAAATTAATAAAATAATAATTATTTGTACATATTATAGCTTTCTATTGAGAAAACTTTGGACTAGCAGCTGAAAATCCATTAGAATTAATAAGACTTAAATAAAAAATAAAATTAAATAAATAAGAGTTAAATAAAATGACTGAATACAAAATTAATTTAAAAATATTTCTATATACTAGCAACACTTGTTTGGAAAATACATTAGAAAAATTATCTATAATAACAAATTCAAATAATATATTTGAAAAATGTAAAGGAAACTTACAGGAACTAAGCATAAAAGAAAACTTGGTTAAGACATTTAAAAAATAAAAGGAAGCAAATGAAGAACTATTACATGCCTGACTAAGAAGTCTGGATGTTGTAAAGATGACATTTATTTTCAACTTTATTTATGGCAGTGTTTCCAAATGTGAATGCTTAGGACACTGATTTAGAATATGTCAATGTGGACAAAATATACATACAGACAAATCCATGCACATATGTACACATTTTATGACAAAGAAGTTTGGGAAATGCTACTTTTTTTCTTTACTGGAAAATGGAAATTTCCATATGGAAATTCAACCATCGGTAGTTCTCAGGTCATTTGCCATAAGTAAATCTACAGTAAATATAGCTTTGTTTAACCAAGACTTAATGAATACATGTCTTTGATAGCACCTTATTTACCTATGACATAGTGTTGTGCAAAACAACATTTTGGGGAAAAAAGTGCTAACTAATAGGTTTAAACTTAATACAAGTCAAAATCCCAGTAGCAATTTAATGTTAATCTTAAAGTGATTCTCATGTTTCCCTGAATGAATAGCCAGTGGTCACTAGTATAAACCATTTTACAAAGTTATTATCATGAGAAACTTCTCCTTTCAGATATTAAAACATAGTCCAAATCATAATAACTAGAAAATTATTTTGGAAATAGATGGAAATATATTACTCCAGAAATTCCTATGTATTAATCTATCCATTAATAAATATTTACTGAAGAGTTAGTAGGTCAGAATAGTGCACTTCTGTGTATGCCTTAGTTTATCTAAGAATTTCATATTCCTAGAGAAGAAGTTATAAATCATTGGAAAAGAGAAGGATAATTTATTAAATGACATTAGAAAATTGTTTGGTTGTTTGAGTAAGCCATCAAACTTTATGTAAAATCTCATATAATGTATCAACACAAATAATTCCATATTGATATTTGGATTAGTTTTTAACTATAAAAAATACAGAAAATGTATGCAAACATCAAAAAATATATTTGGATGGGGCAGATCAATCTAAGTTTGACAATATTAAAGGAATGGGTGAAATAGGTAATGGGAATTAAAGAGTACACTTATCATGATGACCACTGAATAATGGATAGAACTGTTGAATCACTATATTGTCTACCTGAAACTAATGCAGCAGTGGAATCAAAATTTAAAAACTTAATAAAAATAAACAAACAAATAAATATCACACATTTCTGATCATATATTTTCATAATAAATTTGACTACATTTTCAAAGAAAAAAATAAAGGATGAATAGATTTGACATCATAACAATAAAACATTTATTTTCTAAAAATTATAAACAAAGCAGAAAAAAACATATTAAATAAATACTAAAAGTAATAATTATTCATAAGAAATGCATAAATATTTATATTGTAAAACATTTTAATGCCATTAGATAAATGTACTAAGATCAGCAGCAATAATTAAAAAGGAAAATTCAAATAAATAAATAAGTATACATGCAAATGTACACTATACATGAACATTTCTGTTCATGAGATGTATATGAATATTATGTTGTAAAAATAATGTACATATCAAATGTATTAGAGAATGTTATATAGCCCATCTTCATTTGAATGGAATCCTGAAAGCCTGTCTTATTGATCACGCATAACATACCTCTCAAAAGAAATATTCTAGATCATTTCAAAGAACTGCATAATGACCACATAGCAATAACCCCTAGAGCTATGAAAACATAATAGCAAGCAATGGGCCTTTCCTGTCTTTAAAGCTGACAGTGAGTTGAAGAAAGCAAAGTAGAAAAGGAGAGGCCAGAGCACCTGGTTGACGTTGGCAGGTTGGATTTATTTGTTCTTTTGTTTTATGATTTAACCAGTTGTTGACTTGATTGGTTCTGCAAAACACTAAAGAGTGAACCTGGTGATAGATGTAGGAAAGTTTGGGCAAGGGAGAAGGGAGTTGGCCAGTGTATTTCTCCAAAGAAGGTCTTTGAATCAACAACAGTCTGCCCACGTGAGAAAAGAAAGAAAAGTGGACCTCCAGCTTTTCTTTCCAAAGCAATGCAAAAAAAAAAAAAACAAAACAAAAACAAAAAACACCAAAAAAACAAAAACAAAACAAACGAACAAAACAAAACAAAAAAACACAAAAAACAAAAAACAAAAACAAAAAAAACAACAACCCCACTAATTTAGGACTGGATTGTACTCATGGTTCTCTCACACTGCCACCAATCAGATACTACAGATTATCTCTGGAAAAGGGCATTTGGGAGAAATGGGAGGCCTATGGGTGGCTGCCCACCAATTTCTTCAATCACATGGACATCAGAAATGTCACCCGTAGTTTGACTTTCATAACTCATGCTGTTCCTTTACCGCAAAGGTGAAAATTCAGAGCAAATTATTATAAACAAGCCCTGCTCTCCAGAACGGTCCCTGTGAAAGTGAACCCATGGTTGTCATAAAGTTGAAAGCAGGTCTTCAGAGGTATCTCTGGTATTCCTAGAACATTCATGAACAAAATGGCCTTTTCATTAGAATACATTAGAGAGATTTTTCAACTCATACTGAGGGATTTTTTCCCCCTCAGTTACTCATAGTGATGGTACATTGCCTACTATGTATCCCCTGAAATGGGATATACCCACATTTTTTATGTGAACACAGTTTTGAGGTAAAACATCAGGGGGCTGTGCCTGGGGACATGCATATGAAGACAAAGCAATGATCACAAAATAAAAGCAAGAAGCCTAAGTAAGAATGTAGAGAAATTGGAACCCTTACACATCATTAGTAGGAATGTGAAACAGTGAAGCCACTACACAAAACAGTAGAGAGGTTCCTCAAAAATTGAAACTAGGACTACTATATGATCCAACAATCCCACTTCTGGTTATTTATCCAAAAGAATTAAAATCAAGATCTTAAAGAAATACTAACATTCCAATGTTCATTGTAGCATTATGTTTAATAGCTAAGATATAGAAATAACTATGGAAATAACCTAAATAAATGCCCATCAACAGATGAATGGATAAAGGAAATGTGGTGTACACATACAATGGAAATAATATCCAGCCTTAGAAGAAGGAGGAAATCCCATCTTATGGGACAACATGGATAAGTCTTGAGGACATTATGTTAAGTGAAATAAGCCAGTCACAGAAAAGCAAATACTGCCTGATTCCACTTAAATATGAGGGGTCTAAAAAGGTCAAAATCAAAGAATCAAAGAATGGAATGGTGGGTTGCCAGAGGCTGGGGCAGGGGGAGAAAATGGGCAGTTATTAATTAATAGGCATAAAGTTTCAATAGGCAGGATGAATAGAGCTAGAGATCTACTTACTGTACAACATTGTGCCTTTAGTCAACAATTATATATTACACACTTAAAAATTTATTAAGAGAGTATTTCTCACATGAAGCATTCATGCCACAGTAAAATAAAATTTAAAAGAAGAAAAATCTCTAATTTTCCTGTTTACATTAATCAGCTATGAGAAGCGGTTTTCTAAAGAGGCAACCCTACATTTTTCTCCTCATAACACTTTCACACCTTTCACTCTTCCTGATGGAGAGTGTTCTCTTGATTGCCGTTTTCTGTAGCCAGAGGGCCCTGTATATCCTTCCCCTCCTTACTGTGTACGTCCAGCTGGGCAAAGTTTATTCTGTTTTATGTACCATAATCTGTCATGGCTGATTTTGTTATAACAAGATCTGAACAGATGGGGAATGGTTTGCTCAAGAATTACTTGCAATATGAGTGACCTATAGAAAAAAATTGGGAACTGGAATGCAGTCATTGCAATAAAATCCCAAACTCGTTATCTTCCCCACAGGATGCCTGTGTATCTCGCCCCCACATGAAGGTGTTAATGACTAATCCAGAGACCTATAAAGGAGTCCAGTCCTCTGGTAAATAGCACATGCACAAACAAAGGAATAAGACAGCAACGGAGAAAGGCAGTAATAATTCTTTGTCATAACTTGTCTTTCTGATTTTTTTTTCTTATCAAGTGACATATACTTAAAAGTTACAAACACAATCAGTTAACAATGGAATGGAAATGCTGCAAATAAGGCAATTTCCTTAGAACTGGAAAATCTCCAGAATTAGACAGATTCCCATCAGCATTTAATAAACTTTTTTAACACCTACTGAGTCCAATTTCAGAGTTTTTCAAAGTTCTCACTAAGCATAACGAGGAAGATAATCAGAAACCCTTATGGACAATATGCTGTCTGAAAAGAGTATTAAGAAAAAAGAAAGATCAGGCAACGAGGGCGCCATTAATCCTCTAATCCAACTGCCCATATTTATGTTGATTTTACAAAAAAAATGCCATTCTAAGTTGTTAATGCCTCCGCCTCCACTCCAAAGAGGCCATACAAATAAATTAAAAAATCCTTCTCTGCATAAGTTCTTTGTGGTTTAGTATGTTTTACAGCGACTGCTCAATTAGAGCCAGCCTGAAGCCATTTCTATATTTAAAAAATTGCAACATTAACCATATGATCTTTGAACAGCATTTATGATCCAGCTACATATTCCCTGCGGTTCCTAAAATAACGTGAGTGGTGAAAATAAAGAAAATGAAGGGAAAGGAAGCTTTCACTGTTTATGTTACATCATAGGAGTTTCTCTTTCTGAAATGCACTACTGCTTTTTCTCTCCTGACCTGTATCTAGGCATTGTCCATTCTCCTTGAAGCCTTCCCTGGTGCCGTGCATCCATATTAAAACACAGGCATCATTCTTTTTTCAAATCAAATATAAATGCTTGATTAAACTGTGCCACCATTGTCCTTTTCTGTTTTAGGAGAAACAGTTTCTTCTGTACAAGCAAAATTATTTGAAGGTTGAGACCACTGACCTTCATTTTCCATAGTTTATATTAAATACCACTAAATAAATAAGTGCTAACTTCTATAGTTAATACATAATAATAGAGTATTAATACCTAAATTTCATTTTTTATGGTCAAACGATTCACAACATGCCTATTGGGGAAAAAAAAGGCTTAGAGATAGATCATTCACTGATGGTTAGATCTGAAGCTGCTTCATTAATGGGGGTAACAACAGATTTGAGGAAGCACTTTGAATTTTCAGCACCCCTCCCCTGGCAGCTTAATGCCTCAGACAAGGTGACAGAAGTTTCAAACTTGTCATCCTTAAGTTTTATCTGTGCCTTGCACCCTGAGTTCTGCATGGTTAAAAATCTAGGGCTTTACTACTCTGGAAACTTTCCTCACTATGACTCACAAACTTTGCCAATCATGTTCTACAGCCACTGCAAAAAATGAATCACCAGGGTAATGACACTCAACATTTCAATAGCTCTTTATCCATGTTAGTTAATTATCCTGCAACGCAGAAAATGACAATGGTTCTTATTTAAGAGGAAAATGAATGGTTTCGCTAAAGTTGGGAAAGTCAGTGAAATTGGTCTCTAGAACACTGGCACTTTACGTCACACATATCCAGGAAGATAGATTTGTTTCCCCCTTTTCTCTCCCAGACACCCAGCAACAACGACTTTTATTTTCCCTACTATGTTGCCCTCTGTTTATCATTACCATTTACCATTTACCAAAAATTCTGATAACTAGTCTTTCAACTTCATCTGATGAACCCCTTCCGTGAATAACATAAACACCACCAAACACTTGAGAGCCATTGGGCTAATGGCTCTGGCTTTGTGTAAAGCCATAAAGGTTCATGGCTTGAACAGATGAAGAAGCTGTAGGAAAAATCCAGAGGATTCTTGCTGCTTGCCAACCAAGTCTTCCTCCCCCAGCACTCTCATTAGTCATTAGTTCACCACCATTACCACCCCACTGCCACACACACACAGCCACACACACAGCCACACCCACATGCACTCACACCCACTGTTTTCATCAATCTTGGTCCCTTGCTCTCCTTTCCTCTTCAGTGTAAAACAAATCTAAATCCCTTGCTTTGTCCTCATCAGCATAGCTGAGATGGGGTAGAATTTATCCAAGGTTTATTAGAGACTAAAAAACAAGTAGAGGAGAAATATATATGACTGCCACTTTACTTTCCTCCCAGGGAGTTACTTCTCTGTTCTTTCTGAAGAGGGAGCGACAAGGAAAGTTAAGAGTAAAACAGAATCTTCTCTGAATTCTATGAGCTTTTAATATACTTCCAAATCTGGCTGGTGGTGTGTGTGTGTCTATATGTCTGTGTGTGCACATGTGTGTATGTGCATACAAACCCAGCTCTGCCAATTAGAGGACAACATTCAGAATGTATATTCTAGTAAGAAGGTAGGTCAGCAGAGACATTTTTTTTCTCTTTATTGAAATAGAGAAAAATACCTATTATATATGTCATGTACCCAGGGGTCAGAAGAGAAACTATTAACTTTTTGTCACATCAACTATAACCTTTTTCTAAGGAATAAGTATCATCCTTCGTCCCACATCCGTTGCTCCATTCTCTGCCCTGACTCCCTAGAGTTGCACGCTATTATGAATTATATGGGTATCTTTCCTGTTGGTATATTGCTTGTTTTGCTTAATATTTTTTTGCTGTCTGCTTTACCTTTCCAGACATAAGCACACACATTATTAATTACATATCAAGAGTTTTTGGAGTTTTTTTTAAATTTTTATTTATTGAGAGAGAGAGACAGCATAAGTAGGGGAGAGGCAGAGAGAGAGGGAGACACAGAATCTGAAGCAGGCTCCAGACTCCAAGTTATCAGCCCAGAGCCCAACGAGGGGCTCCAACTCATGAAATGTGAGATCATGACCTGAGCCAAAGTCAGACGAATAACTGACTGAGCCACCCAGGTGCCCCTGGAGTATGTTTGAAATATATATGTTTAGTACATATTTTAAATATTATTTTATAACTTGCTTACTTTCTTCAACATTATGCTCTCTAAATTTCTTCATGTGGATGATAGGTACATACATACATGCATATACACATATATATGATACAGAGGAAAGAAATACAGAAAAAGAGAGAAACAGAAAAGAAATAGAAAAAGAGAAAAAAATGAAGAAAAGAAGGAAGTTGAGGGAGGGAAGGAGGCAGGGAGGAAAGGAAGGGAGGAAGGAAAGAAGGAAGGAAGGAAGGAAAGAAGGAAGGAAGGAAGGAAGGAAGGAAGGAAGGAAGGAAGGAGAAAAAATATATTCTTGGTTTTGATATCTGCTATGAGTTTTGAATTAAGAATGTGAGACTGGGGCTTCCTTCCCAGTTCTACTTAGTTCATAGCTTGTTATTTTATCGGTTCACTTCCCCACTGATTTGTAACTATGTCAATCATACTCCATTTCCCTATAGATATGTGGTTCAGCCTCTTGACTCTCTCTTCCCTTCCACTTATGTATTAGTTACCACCACATTATTACCACACATTACTGTAATTATAGAATATCCGATTTTTGAAAAAAGAAAGATTCACTCTCTTTTCCTACTTAAACTTCCCTTGGCTATTCTTGAACCTTTACTTTTCCATGGGTTGTAGTGAAATTGGTTTGTGGTAAGTTTATCCTGATTATGAGATAAATCATTGCCACAAAAGTACAGAAAATCATATCTAGGTAACAAATAGTATGTTGATGACTCTATTAGGGTTCCCAGACTCAATTCCAATGTGAGGGCCATCCCTCCCACCAACCACACTCACAATTAATTCTCAGACATCAGGTGGGTGTCCAAGAATTCAACTTAAGTCTGACACTATCTACCTGGAGATAGCATCAGATTCTACACGTTAAGGGTTCAGTCCTGTAAGAGTGCCCATCATCTACCCCATTCTCTGGATGCCAGGTGCAAGACCAGGTCATTACCTGTGCTTCTGACCCACCAGCTACAGATTGGAGGTTCTAACCTCTGTCTTATGTTCCATTAATTTGCTATAATGGCTTACAGAATTCAGGGAAACAGTTACTAATGTTTGTCCATTTATTAAAGGACATGAAAAAGGATATGAATCAATAGCCACATGAAGAGATATATAGGGCAAGATATGGGGAAGAGCACAGAGCTTCCATACTCTTTCCAGACATGCCTTTCTCCCTGAATCTCCATGTGTTCACCAACATGGAAGCTCTCTGAAACCTCTCTTTTTTTTGGTTTTATGGAGGCTTCATTGCATAGTCATGATTAACTAAGTCATTGGCCATTGGCTGATTTAGCCTCCAGCCCCCTTCCCTGCTCTAGAGGTCTGGAGGTAGGGTATGGGACTGAAAGGTGAAGGGATGGGTCAAGTGGGCAGGAGGCATTGAGGAGGGCACTTGTTGGGATGAGAACTAGGTGTTATATGTAGGTGATGAATCACTGGATTCTACTTTTGAAATCATTGCACTGTATGCTAATTTGGATGTAAATTAAAATAATAATAATAATAATAATAATAAATAAAATAAAATAAATTTAAATTAAATTAAATTAAATTAAAATAAAAGAAAATAAAATGAAATAAAAGAGGGGCACCTGAGTGGCTCAGTTGGTTAAGCCTCTCACTTCAGCTCAGGTCATGATCTCACTGCTAGTGAGTTCAAGCCCCATGTCATGCTCTGTGCTGACATCTCAAAGCCTGGAGCCTGCTTCAGATTCTGTGTGTCCCCCTCTCTGTGTGTGTGCCTCCCCCACTCGCACTCTCTCTCTCAAAAAAATAAACATTAAAAAAATTTAAATAAAATAAAATAAAAAGAAACTTCCAACCTCCTAATCTCAGGATTTCCTCCCTACGACTAGCCCCCTACCCTCCCTGCCTAGGGCAAAATCACAAACCCACCTTCACTAACACAACAAAAGATTCCTTTATTGCTCTTAACAGTTTGGAAATTCCAAGGGTTTGGGAGCTGTGAGCCAGAAACTGTGGACAAAGACCAAAGACTATGCCACCAGGCATAGTTTAACTGGGACTTTTTAGAGCAAATCGTTCAACTTCTGTTCTCTTGATCCTTAGAAGAGCAATCAGAGTGGTAACAGGCAAGTGAGCAGGCAGCTATCCATCCATGGGAGGACTTTTCAGAAATGCAGAAACTCCTCCTGTGGAAATGTCAACGCTGGGAAGTGTCAAGACCTGGAAACAGCAACTCTGTGGAGGAATTATTCCCATATCTACTTATTAAGGAAGGGCAAAGGCCAGAATATCTTCCATTCATATTATAAGCTTTCAATTTAAAGAGGTAAGTGAGAGTTTTGAGCCACTATCAGCTCCCATTAAGGCCCTGATCACAGAATAAAAGGCTAGATCAAGAGGTGTGGGAAGTTTATTCTCTTCACTGAGTGACAGGCTTTCTTTCCTGCACCCGTTCAACAAAGGTGGTGCAATGCCTTCCAGGTAATGACTACAAGGAAAGCACTGGGAGTTTGGGAAGGCCAGGTAGAGGCTTTGTTCAATGCCCAGGGGCTGGATAATGTCTCATTTCTTGGGAGGGGGTGGTGAGGGGAGAGTGTCAAGAAGGAAAATGAATTACCACACAGGATCTTCATCAATCTTACCCATGGCCTTTTAGCACAAATAGAGGCAGGTAACTGTGCTAACTCTAGCCATGTTACAAGGACAGTGTATTATCACGAAATTACTAATTTGTTGCTGGCGACAGTACAATTTACACATCTCCAGTCCCATCTCTAATTGTCTGACACTTATTTGGTGCTGAAAAGAAGCACACAGCAGGAGAGGGTCTAAGAAGCAAGCCAATCAGTTGAAGGCTTTCAGAAGCCACAATGGCTATACTCCTGGCTTGTAAGACTTCATAAGGAAGGGTTTCAAAGGGTGCGGGGGAGTCCCATTTCTGCTGCAAAAAGAGATTTTTGAAACAGAAAACATTGTTTGATAGAGACAATATAAAAATTGGGACAATTTCTACTTTTTCTTCCTCATAAGTCTGCTGTGAGGGAATTTGATACCATGGAAAAATGCTTTGTGAACCCAGAATCCTGACAGATATGAGAGAAGCAGATGTGTCCTGGGAACTGTGTTATTAATCAGAGCTGGAATTCTCCAGCTTGTTGGATAATCCACTGACGCCATTTTTTCTGTAGCAATTCCTCTTGGGGATTGCCACAACTTGTCTTTTTGTTTTGTTTTGTTTTGTTTTTAATAATGCTAGATAACTAATCAGCCCTAGACTTCCTGTTTTCATCCTCTCTAACTATTTTGGCTTATATGCAAGGAAAAAAGGAGTGGTGTCATGCCATTTTCTCTTGCCACCAAGAGAATTGGGAGCTTCTGGAGTTAATGGAGCCCCATCCTGGATGCATCAAAGTCATAAAGAGCTGCATGTAGCAAGTGTAGGGCCTCTTCATCAGCCCCCAAAGACCACAATAGTAATGAGGAACAATAAGGTGGGAATACCTTACCTCTAAAGTGAAATGCAGACAACAGTCACTTAAGTTGCAAAGGAATGTTGCAAACCTGAAAAATGTTCAAATACCTAGGAAGATGAATTATACGAATACTTTGTGGAATTAAAAGATAGCCCTTGTTAACAAGAAAATTTGAATGTCTTCTAGGAGTTTATACACACAAGGACATACATACACTTGTGTGTGGAGAGAGAATTAACATTACAAAGTAATAAGGTGTTTGATCAGCTGTCAAATATATAGGTGCTCACATAAACAGGCTGTAGGATTTCAGGGAATGAAGGAATTCCTTTCCACCGAGGAGAGGCAAGTTTCCATGGAGGAGGCCTCATTTAGATTTACCTTAAATTGCAGGCTAATATGAAAAGGATAAGCAAGATATAGCCAGATCAGTTGGAGATATCATTAATGAAAACTTTAAAAAAGAAACGGAGCAATCTTTGTGTAGAAGACAGTGGGATCACTTAAGTGGAACCAAAGGATCTGTGCAGAAGATAAAAGCAGATAAATCTTGAGAAGAGTCATTTAGCAAGATTGCAGAGGTCCTTCATTACCAGAATAAAATAAAGGGCCATGAGGATTAAGGAGGAGAGATTCAGTCAACAGGCATAGCATCAAGCAGTTCCAACAAAGACCCTAGTAACTGAATGAAAGAAAGATTAATCCCAGGAAAATCAGAAATGTTGGTTTCTTCCAGAGGCTGTCAGTCAATTAAATGTGATTTTATATGTTTTAAATTCATTACAATATTCAGTGCTTTAATTGTTCTTATTAAATAAGCTTGTGGAAAACGAGCTTTCCTTTGTGACATTTTAACTTTGTTGAATCATTTTATTAGCTCTATGAGATAATACTCTAAAAGAGTCAGCAATGGGTTGACTTGCCAAAATCTAAACAAGATGTGAAACCATTTCAAATAAACTATCAAAAAGCTAATGGAAAAATAGTTTACATCTACCCTGTATCAAATCATTCATCATCAAAATAATATGGGACAAAAAGTCAGCATGATGTGTAATCTTGGGTCAGAGATAGGTCACAGTGGAGCCCAAGCTTATATTGTAAGTGAGAGTGTGTAAACCTAGCACACTCTCATAGTGACTGTGAGAGAGGGCCACATAACCCCATTCATGTGATAAGTGATGAGTCAGGATCCACTCAGTTTGTCCTAATCAAATTGGTATCACTAACTTAGTCCACATTTAAGACATAAGACATTTAAAAAGGAAACAAATATGATTTCAACAATGGAAAATGGCCCTTAAAAGTTAATTTATTAGAATTGTTCATCCAGAGATTTGTCCACTAATATTTACCAAGAATATATTAAATTTACCTGGAGATTATGAGCAACTGAGGAGTCCCCTCTGAGAAAGACTGAGAGGGAAAATAAGTGATAATACAAGTTGGGAACCAAATTTCAAACTATATACGTACTTCTTCCAGAGATTCATTTGTTCAATTAAATATTTATTGAGTGTCTATGATATGGTAAGCACCATTCTAAGTATGAAAACATAGCAATGAACAAAAATAGTCTCTGTCTCCATGAAGTTTTTACTCTAGAAGGAGACATGGATAATAAGAAACAAACAAAAAATGAAGTTAGTGTAATGTCAAGGAATGGCAAATTCCATGAAGAAAAATTAAGCAGAGTGAGAAGACAGATTCATAGGCAGTTTTTAAATAAGGTGGTCAAGGAAAGACACATTATTTAGGCTTTCCTCACATTTAGAAAGAAATCAGACCTAAGAGAGGAAGATGGTCCTGCAAATAGCTGGGGTAAGATTATTAAAAGCAGAAGGATTAGCAAGTACAAAATGTTAATGTAGGATTATGTTTCCTGCAATGGGTGAAGAGAAAACACCAATAAATCTAGAGGAGAGTGAGGTAGAGAGAGTGGTTGATGAGGCTGGAGAGTTAGACAGTGGGTCAAATACCGGAGCACTGAGTTAAAGTTAAGGACCTTAAATTTTTACCAAAATATGAAGGAAAGCCTTAAGAAGGTTTTATGTAGAAAACTGATGTCATTTATCTTCTAGAGGGTTCATTCTAGCTCCTTTGTGAAAAAAAGACAGAAGGAGGAAAGTACAGAAGTAGGGACACAACAGACTATTGCAAGAGTCCAGGTAAGAGATGTGAAAACTTGAAATGTGGTGGTAGCTATGGACATGGCAAGAAATTAACAGCTTGGGGATAGATTTTGAAGTTAAGGCCAACAGGGTGGATTGCATGTGGGAGAATGAGAAAAAGGAGTCAAGGAATGTTTAATTTACAGCTGAGATTAAATGTTCTGATACCATGTCCTGACAGAGACCCAGGAGGAAGAACACACTGGGGGTGGGGATGGCATTGAAAAGTGGATACAGTGAGTACGTACTTCATTATAAGTCTGGAGTTCCTTAAAATTCTGGGCTGGAAAGAAGACTTTAGAGCCTTATGTAGATGGTTATTTAAAACAATGGTACAATCCAGGGGTGCCTGGATGGCTCAGTCAGTTAAGCATCCAACTCTTGATTTCAGCTCAGGTCATGATCTCATGGTTGCTAATAATGCAGAGCCTGCTTGGGATTCTCTCTCTCCTTTCTTTCTGCCCATCCCCAAATTGCATGCACACATGCACTCACACTCTTTCACTCTCAAAATAAATAAATAAACTTAAAAAAAAATAAGTTGCAAATTGAAGAGGAATTCACCAAGGAGATTGAAAATATACAGCAGAAAATTAGGAGGATTACTGAGAGGTGTCCACAGGTCAGGTGAAGTGTTTCAAGAAAGATGAGGTAATCAATCTACTGACTAAAATAGATATATAAAATAATACCAGAACTAAGAAATAACGACCTATGCTCCTAATAGACATGACTGGTATTAAGGGAAAAAATTCAGTGCAGATACAGGGACAAAAGTCTGATTGAAGTGAGTTCAAACACCAGGAAGATTTTATGTGATGAAGAGAAGAGAATAGAAAGGGAACTAGAGACAAAACTTGTTTTCCAATTTGTTCTGTGTGGAAAGTGGACAATTTACACCAATGGGAAAAAAGCAAGTACATCTCCTCAAGTGGGTAAAAACTTAGCCCAAACTGGTTATTGTCCAGATGAAGGTGGTGAATGTAAGAGAAAGAGACTTTCTATCATTAAATATATCTTCCATAGAAAAATGAGTACATGTATTTACATCTGCATATACACTTATTTGTATGTATATATGTATGCATGCATGTATAGAGAAAGAGAGAGAGAAAGAATGCATTTACATTTTAGTATGAAAAGAAACATCATTTACCTACTGTCCAACTTTAGATATAATACATTGGCAGAACTTAATAAACTACAAGTATGCCCCTTAATGATTGCCTCTCTTTCCTTCTCCCACTACTTTGAGTTTTGTATTAATCATCCCATTGCTTTTTAAAAATAGTTTTATCACATATTAATTAATCTATCCCCAAACAGCGTTA